>NW_015167309.1:3915-4071 GCF_001447785.1 Gekko japonicus
TCTTAATGCACCCACATGTCAACTCCCAGGGCTCTGTCAGGGTTTCCGCAATAATAAATTCCTTAGTCCATTTTGATAGACATAAATGCAGACAGGAATTAAGTAGGGATGGAAAAAACTCTTTTGTTTATGCCAAACTGCCATCTAGCAAAAAAG
>NW_015167309.1:9903-10853 GCF_001447785.1 Gekko japonicus
TTAAACTTGGTCTTAAAGGTGCCACTGGACTGTTTGGGACTGGGGGGCTGGGGGGTGGGTGGGCTCTGCAGCTTACCTGGCTGCTTCTTGCTCTGACAGGGCTGCTGGGAGCAGGGGGTGGGGCTTGTTGCATGGGCCCGCCCCCTGGGCTCTTTACTGCCAGAGCTCCGCTCCTGTGCGCTCCTGCAGGAAATGACCCCTGCCCATATGTGACAGTATTTGGGGCTGTGGGAACTTTTTGGATTGTTATCTTGGATTCAAGTATCAGCAATGTGAAGTTGTATCTTTTCAGTGAAGGTAAACGGGCCTTCTTATACAGACTCTTTGTTGATCCCTTGTTCTGAGTGTTGATGTCGTTTGGCTCTTTAATTACAAAAGGCTGACGACAGATGAGCTGGCACACACTGCAGACAAAGGTCCAGGCTTACACTGACCTAGGGGTGAGCATATGGGGAAAACTGAAGGCTGCCGTCATGTTGGAAGAAGCATGTCTTTGGATAGTTCATATTTCATGGGAAGTTCTCTGCAAGCCCCATCCAAAGGAAAGCATGATGAGGGTACTGTCAAAACGAGCCCCATTTCATTACAGAAGGATCGTGCTGGAAAATCTCTCCCCCCTCTTTCCCAGGGATTGTGCCTTTAAATTCTTTTCTCTGACCACCTGGCATTTCTGCATTTGGCTGTCTAAAAGGTGGAAGCACCCCAGGCTGTGCTTCACACACAGTATTTTGGGTGTTCTTTCCCTCGGCAGCAATCCTGACATTTCCAGACTGAAACCAAGGGTGTCTCTGGTGCTTCAGGCAACGCAGAGGCTCTCTTTTGTCAATGGAGCCACACCTGTGCCGACCAGATGTTCAATGCTGTAATTCTTGGAATAATAGAGGGTGTGTGTGGGGGGAACCGACTTCCTACACACCTGAGGGAAGACAGCACTGCAGCCAGGGGCTGGC
>NW_015167310.1:0-8682 GCF_001447785.1 Gekko japonicus
AATTAGTTAAAATAATAGAATTGAACTACGGGCTATATGCTGGCTGTAGTATATTTAGAGAACTGGTGCAAATAGAACCAGATAATGTGATACAACAAAAATTACAGCTTACCCTAAACAAAGATTTCTTTAAAATAATGTTTTAACAAAATTATTGTATTTTTGTATATAGAGTCAAAAATAGCGTTGATTCAGTTTTTAAAATCAGATTGGGGTTTCTTTAAACATCATAATAATACATTCTACTCTACTCCAAACTGAACAACTATTGCACTTAGTTACTTAGCTGTTTAGAAGTTTTTGACATCTACTCATATTTCTAGTATTTGATTAAGACAAAAATGAGTTATTTGTGCCAATCCAGCCATAGGAACTAAGGATTCAAATCCATCGAATATTTCTGCTGATGGGAGGGATTTCTGTCGAGTATGACATTTTTACCTTCCCCCTTCCACTGCAGCACAAACTGCCCTCCCAAAATGCTACCTTTGGGGGACAGGGGAGCCCTTCCCAGGGAACAGCATATGAGGGGGGTCTGTAATGTGAACTGGCAGGGAGGAATCAGGGGGGGAAATTGTTCCTTCCAAAGAAATACTTCATGGGATCCAAGCCATGGTATAGATGCTTTCAACTTCAGTTATGACAAGGTGTATGGCACTGAAGTTTTCAAAGAATTTTGAGCTATTACATCATTGAAATGTATAAGTACTTGATTCAGAATATAAATATGCTTGCTGTATTATAAACTGATTACTATTTGCCTGAGATGTTCTTCAAAACATTGGAATGTTAAACAAGGTTGTGCACATGCACTGTCAGAGGCCAGCAAACCAGAGGCCCAAATCCTTTGTACACACACACAGGAAGAGAGAGATTTTCTGACATCAACCCCTTTCTTCTCAGTGAAACTCTTGCTGGTTACTTTGACCCAACTTGAATAAGGCCTGCTTCTCTGAAGCACAGATGCAAAAGTTCTTTATGTTGAACCACTTACAGTGATTGCTCTGAACTATGTGATTGAGCCGCCTTCCATTTTATACATGTTTGCTCCATTTGCTCAATCAGTTGTGGGACTACAAAAGTGTTCCTAGGTCAGGATCTAACACCCTCTCTTGTTCTTGCCATGATTGCCTGAGGGACGAGAAGGAACATTCAGTTTTGAAGCAGTTCTGTGCCATGATTGATAGTCCTGGATAAGTGCTCAGAAGGTGAAATCAGACTTCCAAGCGGACAGTGAAACCATGTGGATGTGTGCAAACCATACGGATGTGTGCCAAATTATGACAGCATGTATACTGACATGAACAGAAAGCCCTTAGAAATTATTTTCTGAACCATCACTGAGAAGGTTTCTGAGAACTGCCACCATTGTGTAGTAGCTACCAAGTCAGACTAGGATCAGGGAGACCCAGGTTCAATTCCTCGCTGTGCCATGGAAACTTACTGGGTGACCTTGGGCCAGTCACAGAACACTCAGCCTAATCTATCTCACAGACTTGTTGTGAAGATAAAATGGACGAGAAGAGAATTGTGTCCCCATTGGGTAAAAAGGTCGGGTATAAACACAGTAAATGAATAAATTCCAAACTGAGCAAAAATGAGTCCCCTGCCTTATGTGATTTTGAATGTGCTTGTTAAGGAATGAGGTAAATAAGTCAAGTCAGCTGAGCATTTCAACCACCATGAATTTTAAACACCTTTGGGAGGAGAAGAAAGAAGAAGAATTGGATCTATACCCCACCCTTCACTCGGAGTCTCAGAGCAGCTTACAATCTCATTCCCTTCCTCTCCCCACAACAGACACCCTGTGAGGTAGGTGGTGTTAAGTATGCAACTCAACAAAGAAGTAAGTAACAAGTGATTCAGCTTTATTGAGAACGAGAACTTCCAAAAGATCACACAGCATCAGATGACACGACAACAACAAACAGTGGAGCATAGCTCCTTTAAAACTCTCCCGGGCTGGGGTAGCCACGCCCTGTCATAGTTAACATCCAATCAATACAGTTCCCTTCAGCACAGTTCTCTTACATTTGATTGGTTACAACATGGTATTGTTTCAGATTAGAATCCTAGCTGAGATTTCAAGCTTAACATGTATTTAGATACAGTGAAGACACAACAGGTGGAGCTGAGAGAGCTCTTTTGAGAGCTGTTCATGAAAGAACTGCGACTGGCCCAAGGTCACCCATCTGGCTGCATGTGGAGAAGTGGAGAATCAAACCTGGTTCTCCAGATTAGAGTCTGCCGCACTTAACCACTACACCAAACCACTAACCCAACAGAAGGATAAAGGAGAGAACACCATGGAGATGGCAAGCAAATTACCAGCATGGAAATTAATTTGGAATTTAACTAACAAACATCTAATCCAAATGCAGCAGGATTAATTAACCTGAATGAAATTTAGCCCAAGTTTTGGATCTGAATCAACTTGGCCAAATCTTCTCTCTTTCTGGTGGCACTGCAGTCTCTACAATTGTACTCTGCTTTTAGTTCCCATTTTCCCCCACTGTGTTTAAACAGATATTTATCAGGGGTAGTGAGGGTTAGGCAGTGAGGAGAGCTAGTGACTCATCAGATATGCATATATCAGAGACACTGTCCAACCAGAATACTTAACCTATGTTTGCACCAGTCTGAAAATATCCCTGGTTGGTACTTCTGTGTACAGCATTTATCCTATCTTATTGATGGCTGACTGGCCCATGGAGGGCTGTCACTCTTAGGAAACGGGGGTTCTTCTTGCTAGAGCTATTTCATTTACTGGCCATTAACCTGATTGCAGAAATGGTCAGAAGCCTTTCATGTACTTACCAGAAGGAGGAGGATGGGGGGAAAGTAGCAACAGTTTCAGGCCTATCTAAATCCACTCACCAAGATTGCCGTTAATGAAAGAGGCAAGGCTTTGCCTGCATCCTCTTCAAAGCAGGAAGGAACGGTGTGCCACTGGAGGGGATTGAACCAAAAATCCAGAGCCAGTCATCACGTGCTGCAGTCACTTCCATCTGTAATAGCCCTTTCGGTTTGTAAATTGGAGACTAAGGATTCCATTATCCCATCAGAGGGAATGAGGGAGGAATCAATGACTAGATTAATTAAATCTCTCTCCGTAAAAGAACCTGAGGTTTCATATCTGCTTGGTGGACTTTCAAGAGCCAAAACTCCCTTCATCAGATACCAGATCAAGAGAGTTTTGACTCTCAAAACCTTCTATCCTGGAAATCTTGTAGATCTCTAAGGTGCTACTGGACTCGAATCTAGCTGTTCTACTGAAGACCAGCACAGCTCCCCCCTGAAACTCTGTTAACTGTTGGACCATGCTATTCATGAATTTTCCCATTCATGAGTAAGCAAAGGAGGTGTGAGTTGAGTGTGTTTTGCAAATACACAGGGGAGGCAAAGCTTCACAGTCTTATGTGACTGAGCTGGGGACTTGGTTATTTGAAGCCAGAGGAGAATTTACTGTTACAATGTAATTTGAAATTATCGGGGTGGGAAAAGCTCCAGTTAAAATCAAGATTCCAGATAGATCTGAAAGTGGGTTTCTACCAAGAGAAAAATGAGCTAGATAAAATCTGGCTTTCATCAAGTGATAAAATGATCCAGAAAATGTATAAACTATTGTTAGAGGATTATTTATCAGAAGAAGCACAAACACATAACCTAACAGTCTGGAAAAAAGCCCTAGGCCATGAGGTGCCTAAGGAATCTTGGTTAAAGAGTTGGAAATCTGTAAAATACATGAGAGCAACAAATTATAGAGAAAATGTTTTCAAAATGTATCATAGATGGTACTGGTCCCCAGAAAGGTTAGCCAAATGTTACCCAAATTGCTCAAATCTTTGCTGGAAATGTAAACTAAATGTTGGCACTTTTTACCACATGTGGTGGCGCTGTAAAAAAATTCAAACTTATTGGAAAACCATACAAAAACTTATAGAGGAAATCTTGAAAGTAAAATTAGAAATGGTGCCCGACATATTTCTACTAAATGTTATGCCAGATAAGCTTTCGTTTAATGAGAAATATGTAATTGCGTATGTAATAACGGCAGCTAGAATACTCTGGGCTAAACACTGGAAACTAGATTGTGTACCCAGATCAGATGAAGTATTGAGTAAACTGTTGGAAGTAGCGGAAATAGATAAATTGAATATGTATTTACAAGGGAAAAATGATGAAGATTTTCTAGATAGATGGGCAGGATTGTACAAATGGATGGATAAAAAGAGTGGACTCTGAAAATATATGTAATACTGTACAATGAACAGATGCATGTTAAACTTTAAATAAAACATTTAAAAAAAGTTCTGTTTTCACCAATAATGATGTCAGATCAGTGGCATCAAGTTATATAAACATACAAAATTCAAATCAAGCCAATGTGGTGTTGTAGCTAGAGTGCCAGACTAGGATCTGGGAGACCAAGATTTGAATCTCCATTCTGCCACGGCAGCTTGTGAGCTGGGCACTCTCTCTCAGCCTAACCTATTGTCATATGCAGAAGTCAATTTCATGTACTGCATTAGTTCCAGGGTACCAGAAACTAGAGCAGTTTTGGCCCAGGTTTTAATTATGGCTCCGATTGAGCTGGCTAGGTAAGCCGCTGTGAAGCACTCTGCTAGGCCTTAGGTTCTTTTCTTTGTTCTAAAATAAAGTTATACTTGGTTTACTCAAGACAGCCCTTCACATATTCCTGGGTGACTGTAGCATCCAGAACCTAACAAAGGTTAGTAAAATGTGAAAAAGAGGGCCAATATTAAAAACTAAATGTAGAAAATATATAGAAAAAGATACATGTATTTATTACTCACAAATTTTAAAACATATATAAGGGCCCATTCACATCAAATATATAAATAACGGGGGCGTGGCTAAGCGAGCTTTGTGGATGGACGTGTTCTAACTTGGCTCCGCTCCCTCTCTCTCTCCTGCCTTAAAGCCTATTTTGCTCCTTCAAAACTACTTTCACAACGCAAAAAAACAACATGGAAAGAAATCTCAATGCCAAAACGAAAAAAACGACGCTCGCACTTACCCCACTGACCAAATATTTAGCAAAAGAAGACGACAGCTCCGGGGGCGGACGGGCCCAGAACACATCACCTAAAATGGCTGAGGAGACTTCAGTCGAAAATGACGGAACAGTCCTCTCCCGATTTGAATTTTTGCAAACTATACAAAAGTTGGAAGAAAATATTGCCGAACAGGTACACAGGGCCATCAAACCCCTGGCCGATGACTTCCAAACGCTAAAAGAAACTCTAGAGGAAGTTTCGCAAGCTGCCGAGACGGCTCTGGAAGGCGCCATTACATCTCAACAAGAAGTCCAAGAGCTACAAAAATCCGAGGTATGGGCCCGTAATAAAATTATGATGATTGAAAATAAATTAAAAGAGCAAAATCTTAAATTTAGAGGCCTGCCTGAACAAGAGGAAGGCGGGACGGACTTACAAATATTCTTAGCTTCATGGCTGGCTAAAACTCTAGCTTTAGAGGACAACGTAGCTCCAGTTATAACTGTAGCTTATCGATTAGGCCCGATCACCAAGCGCGGGTGACTGTAGCTTATCGATTAGGCCCGATCACCAACCTTCCCAGATAGCAGAACTAGGAATGCTATCCTTCGCAAATCCTGTTCGGAAGGCGGTTTAACTTATAAAAAATTAAAGATATTTACCTTGCAAGACCTATCCACGGAGACCCTCCAACACAGACGCACTTTAAAACAATCACACAAGCGCTTCTGGATCACAAGTTTAAATTCCGTTGGTCCACCGCGACAGAAATTACGGTTATTCATCAAGGAGAAAGATTTACTGCAGATGATCTAGACAGTGGCTACAAGCTTCTTAAAGATCTAGATATTCACTTTGACGTCCCAGATCAGGCACCAACTCCGGAGCTGACCCCCGCTGAAATGGAGGACTTCCAACGCTGGATCCGAGAGAAGAAAAACAAACGCCAGCACACTTAATGCTCCTTAAGACTGGACTTCAGGACCGGAATGACTAATAGAGCAACTTTCTACCTTTATAGGTAGATTAAGCCGTCTTCGTCATCGAGTTGGGACGTTTCAGAACGCCACTCAACCAAGCAAGAAAATCAACAAAGGAAAAAGAAGGATCATCAACTCTTGATAACAAGGATCTTCGAAACAACCTTTTATCAATAGTCCATTGGGTTTGGATCCTTACTCATCAACTGCTTCATAACCCTAACACAGACAGGATGGAGTGAACTTTCTTACTACAGCAGGATACTATTTGGAGAGTATTTCATACATCACGGAAAGGTTTTTTCTATTATGGGATTTCTTGCAGTTTCTACACTTGGAATGGGCACTTTTGATATCTAATTTGTGTTTATGTATAAGAACCTTTGTTATTTGTTTATATTTATATTTAACACACTCAGGTTTGTTCTATTTTAATTCCCACTTTCTCCATTTCAAAAATCTAGTCTGATACCTGGTATAAGTAATTAGCATGATAGTATAATTTAAAATCAGGAACACCAATTGTTTTTCTTGTTTTCATCTTGTAAATATCATTTCATGTCAGTCCACATGTCATAATCCCTCTTATTTATTTTTCAGATGTTGTAATTTTACTGGAAATGTATTCCAGTCCAAAGAAATTGTGAAATAAACTGTTGCCACCTTTTAATTAATTGATCATATTTATAGCCTATTTCTTTGCAATTTACCCACAAAGTGGCATCCAGAAGTAACTGAATAGTAACACATAATATAAGAAATAGTTGAATAGGTCTGCACAACCAGCTAACAAAAACAACCTTAAAAATCAATACAGATACAATTGGAAAAATAATAGAACAATAAAACCAGTATTCCTGCTATCTTGACAGCTAACATTTCAAAAATATCTAAAGTAATAATGTTATCTTAAATGTAAAAGATCAAGCAGCGAGCAAGAGAGAAAGAGATTTACTTTCTGCAGTTTTTATTAGGAAGCTTCATTTTGCTATTCTAGATGGGTAGCCATGTTAATCTATAGCAGTGAAATAAAACGGGAATCGAATGGCACTTTAGAGACTAACACAATTTATTCCAGTATTAAGTATACATGAGTCAGAGCTTACTTCATTAGGACAATGACTTTACAGTAAAGGGTACAAATAACAGAAAGCTTGGGGTGGAGGGAATTAAGAGAGGACAGTTTATTAGATAACATTTCATACTCTTTTTTCTATCAACAAGATTAATTTTTGGTCAACTGAATGGCTAGATAATGAACTGGCCTTTCAATCCAGTGATATCTTAATTCCTATATTTCCTTTTTTGGTTTTGTAATTGTATACCAGTCATGCCCATTTTGTCCTTGTGTAGTCCTCTTATTTGTCTATATCTCAACAGTACTTCTTCTGTAGGTCTACTAGCATCAAAGCAATGCCATGTGCACATATTTTGGGAGCACTCCAAAGGTGTGCTCACAGAGCAAGCCCCAAGAAGCATCAGCACAGATCTATACAATGGAGCCAGTTTTTGGATTGGTCCTTATGCCATGATGTTTCTTAATCAAGTATTGCTGCTCATTTGGTAAATGCTACTGACAGAGAACTTGATTTCTTATCTAGCATCTTCATTTTCAAGTTGCCTATCATCATGGTCTTCTTTCCACACTATGCTGTCTGCTATAGAACCCTTGCAGAAATGTGTTCTAAACTGCAATTTTAGTGCATGCATCATGAGAAGTGGGTCTTAGCATTTTACAGCATTAACTGGGAACACAGTTTGGAATATATTCAGCATTCCCCTGAGGCTGTGCCTCTCAGACAAGGTATGTGGAGGCATGTCTGCCATCACTGATGCTTCCATTGAGAAGCCTTCAAGGAACTCTGAGTTTCCTGCAAACACACATTGATAAGCATAGAGCATTGCAATGAGGGTTACTGTATACATACATAAATGCAGACAGGAACTTGCAACCAATTGATGGCAACTCCAGCAATGGGCTTTCAAGGCAAGTGAGAAGCAGTGGTGGGTTGCCATTGCCTTTCTCTACAGAACCATTCTTGGTGGTCTCCCATCCAAGTACTGAAACAAGTAATGAACCAAGATCTGATGAGATCTGGCTATACCATGCTGCCTTCCCTCCCCCACATGGTATTAAATCACAGAAAATCATTTGATATGGATATTAACTTATGATTCATTATTTTCTCAGCATACATATGTGATTTATGGGCAATAATGATAATTCCAGATGGACAGGTGTGTAGCAGCAGAATAAAACAGGAGTCCAGAGATACCTTTAAAAGTAACAACATTGATTCCAGTATAAGCTTTTGTAAGTCAACGTTCACTTTGATAGATGCATTAGAATGTAAATCCATCAGTCTGATTTCTATACCCCACAAAAAGTAGGAAGTTATGTTACAAAGTTCAAAGCAAGTTCCTGCAAGCACTTGCAGTTCAAAGCAAGATGCAATCCAAAGAGAAATCAGTTCACTCAGCATGGATATGAGACACACTCAGATGTTGTTACACAAAATGTAAAACTCAATGCAGGATGAAATGAGATAAACAGATGCATTAGGAAATTACAGTAGTATAGATGAAGTAATTAGCATCTGGAAGGAGTGGGGCATGCAATATATTAGCATCTATAGTGAGATGGGAATCCAAAGTTCCTGATAAGGTCTGAGAGTTAAATT
>NW_015167310.1:9219-11127 GCF_001447785.1 Gekko japonicus
AAGACATGCATATGTGTTTGGGTTAAGAAACTGCTGGTCGGTTTCATCCCTTTGTTTCTATTCACCATTGCAGTGGTCTGTATGTCTGCAACACGTGACTTCATAACGGAGGTCTTTGCCTGGAACCATCATATCACGTTTAGCACCACAATGTGCCAATTCATTCCGCTTGCACCCTCGTAAGGTTTCAAACAGGTCCCCATCTGATACCATAAGCAGCAGAGAGAAGAAGAAGAAGAAAGAATGATACATTTATACCACTCCCAATAATTAATCAGACCTCACCTTAAATATCTAAACAGTTTTATTATTTTGATTTGTTTTACTGGTTTGTAGGATTTTGTTGTTGCTGTAAGCCTCTAGGAACAAAGTGAAGAAGTGAGACAGAGGGATTTGAATAAATAAATACATTCAAGATGAAGAACCCCCTCCTTACTTCCAACCCACCTTGCAAATTCAACTGGCTTGTTGTAGTTACTGCTGTGGAGGCAGGCAGTGGCTTTTTGGCTAGCCAGCCCACCAGCAGTAAGAGGGAAGAAGAAGGAGAAGAAGAAGAGATTGGATTTATACCCCTCCGTTCACTCAGAGTCTCAGAGTAGTTTACAAACTCCTTTCCCTCCCCCTCCCCACAACAGACACCCAGTGAGGTAGGTGGAGCTGAGAGAGCTCTCTCAAGAACTGCCCTTTCAAGGACAGCTCTTGTCAGAACTATGGCTTGCCCAAGGTCATCTAGCAGCTGCAAGTGGAGGAGTGGGGAATCAAACCTGGTTCTCCCAGATTAGAGTCCGCACACTGAACCATTATACCAAATTGGCTCTCAGGAGCAGGAGGAGATTGGATTTTTACCCCACCCTTAACTCAGAGTGGCTTATTATCTCCTTCCCTTCATCTCCCCACAACAGACCCCCTGTGAGGTAGGTGGGGCTGACAGAGCTCTTGAGAGAACAGCTCTAAGAGAATTGTGACTGACCCAACGTCACCCAGCTGGCTGCATGTGAAAAAGTGCAGAATCAAACCTGGTTCTCCAGAGTAGAGTCTACTGCTCTTAACCACTACACCTTCCAAACACTCTTCCTTTCCCCCTTCTTTAATCTTCCCCTCCCCAGTATTCTGAATGCTGCTTCAGAAGTGGCTTGGGTGCTGGGTGTACCCCCAGACATGTAGTCCACAGCTACCTGTCATTAGTATGTCAGGCAAAATTTGGACAATGGCCAGAGTTTTCGGTGAGTGGAAGAGGAAAAAGGAGGAAGAAAATTTTCCATCCTATCATGACTACCACCAACTGTGGCACCTGCGACATCAACAACAGCTACATTTATTTGGTAGTTGAGGTTTCATGAGGGAGGAGATTGGTGTTGGGGAGATACAGGGACTCCATGGTGTTCCCAATGACACCTTTGGGAGGGCCACAAGGGATCAAACACTCCAAACAGCTTTTTTGTACATTTCATGGCAAAGAAATCTCATTTATAAGAAACCCAACTTCAAGCCTAGGGAGATTCAACTAACACTAACTGCTACTCGCATTCAGTTACAGAAAAAACAAGTGCACGTGATTGGTAAAAGCTTGGGATTGCAAAGAGGGAAGAAGAAAGCAAGGACCTTTGGGGAAGAAACAACAAAATCATTGGTCAGCAAATGGCCAATAGTTTAGGTAAGGAATGCTGTTCAGGAGAGCAGGAGCTTGGGGTGGGGTCTTTCAGCTTTATCACAGCACAGGGAAAAGAAAGGACAAGGCATTCCCCTAGCATGACTGATGTAACTGACATTTCAAAGGACAATGTTTCCCCCCATGTTATTTATGGGAAGGTGTAAAGAAAATTGGTTTTTTAAAATGGGTTGCTTTATTCCAGAGTTTGAGTCAAGCTTCAAATGTGGCCTGGGACAAACTGACCTTGGAGAGTCCAG
>NW_015167311.1:0-866 GCF_001447785.1 Gekko japonicus
TTGTCCTTAAGAAGCTTGTATTGTAAATATACCGGTTTTCTTTGAGACCTCTGGTCTCTCTCTCTATGGATTCAGTCACTCCCTTGCCAGTCTTCACCCAACGAATGAAAGAACTAAAGGGGAACAGAAGGGTCCCAGGAAAACAGTCCTGGGGTCCCAGAATCCCGCAACACTCATCTCTCCTACCTGGACTGGAGGTGCGGCAGCCGTTTCCGGACCTCTGAGAAGATATTGACTCAACAGCATCTCTTCACTGCCTGTTTCTGAGACAAAAGAGGAAGGAAGGGTGTTTGCTTGCTTGGTCCCTGCTTCACACAACCCCTTCCCTTTCTGCACTCAGCATATTATTAGACACTTTTTACTGAATTCTGGGAGAGGCAGAAGAGAAGCCTATGGTAGCCATGAACCTCAAGGATTATAAATGCGGCCAACATAATTCAGATTTCTGTGAGACTTCTTTGAGACTTCTGTTCTCTTGGCGGGGAGGGAAAGACGTTGCATGACACGTAACCATCCCATTTGGACCAGACGTGACTGATTACATCTGGAGATGCGTGGGCAATATGAGTGAGTTTTCAGAGTGTCTCTTGGCACGCTCACTTCCCAACAAGGTTTTCAGCCAGACGCAACATCAACATGACATCACATCTGTCCCAAGCACCTCCCCAGAGCTCCTAGGGGTGCCGGGCCACCGCCTGCCACCGGTCCCCCCAGCACCCTGTTTCCCACAGAAGCCTGCCAGAGTCCCTTTTAAGCACAGGCAAAGAAGCCAAATTTCCCCAATATTCTTGGACCCGAGAAACTGGTTTTCAGCGCTCTGCTGCCCCAGAAGGTGGAGGCTCCCTCCGTTCAGGAGACTGGATAGT
>NW_015167311.1:2172-4019 GCF_001447785.1 Gekko japonicus
TTAGCGGGACCGGACCCCAGGCGTCCTGGCGCTGTGCCCTGGTATTTCTCCCTGTTTACTGCCCGGGCGTCTGTCCCTCTCTTGCACCTTGGAAACAAAGCCAGTTTGGTGCAGTGGTTAAGAGCACGGACTCTAATCTGGGAGGGCCGGGTTTGAGTCTTCATTCCTCCACATGCAGCTGCTGGTGTGACCTTGGGTCAGTCACAAGTCCTCTCAGAGCTCTTCTCTCAAGGGCAGTCCTCGAAAGAGCTGGCGGGGCAGGGGCGATGCAGTTGGAACAGCCAAGTTCTCTCCCTGTGTGTCCACTCTGCAAAGTACTGCTGCTGCTGCAGGGAGGGTACTCAAACCCACATCCGAGGGGCTCACGGCTCTGTTTGCTCCTGGGGGTGGGCGGAGTGGCGGGGCAGGGGCGATGCAGTTGGAACAGCCAAGTTCTCTCCCTGTGTGTCCACTCTGCAAAGTACTGCTGCTGCTGCAGGGAGGGTACTCAAACCCACATCCGAGGGGCTCACGGCTCTGTTTGCTCCTGGGGGTTCTGCCGCTCATCCCGCGAGCCTCATAGTGATGGACGCCGTGTTCACTGTTCCCTCCAAGCTGAGTGAGTGTGAGCTAGCTCACAGGTGTTTAGCCTCCGGCTCACACATTTTTCTCTTAGCCCAGGAAGGAGGGCTCCAGAGCAGTAGCCAAACCGCTCGCTCAGAACTTTAATGCCCGTAGCTCACAAAGTAGAATTTCTGCTCACAACAAGACTCCACAGCTTAGAGGGAGCATTGCCCCGTGGGGTGCCATGTGCTCCTCCTGGCCTTGTGTCTAGGGGAGGCTGAGGCCAGGGGGTGTGGCCACCTCAGCATGCTCCGCCCCTCTCTGTCTGTCAGGGGAGTTGCCTCCAGCTCTGATTGGTGGGCGCTGGCGGTGTTTCCATGAGCACAGATGGTGTTGCCCTTGGCAACAAGAGGGTTTTTTAAAAAAATGTTCCTCTCCTCTGCTGGGCTGGAATGGGACGCCAGCTGGCAGCCCTATCCCCCACCCCCACCCCCACTGGGTTTGCATCTGGGTCTTTCAGCCGGTTCCAGGGCGGGCCGGACTCCCCTTCCCCCCCCAACACCTTTCTTTCAGCTACAAATACGCAAAAGCTTATACAATTAAACTTTGTTGGTCTTAAAGGTGCCACTAGACTCAAACTTTGTTTCATTAAACAGAAGAGTCTGCTTTTTCATCTTTTTTACACGCCTAGTGTCCAGTGATTTTTTTAAGTTTAAAAAGTGCCAGTGTTCATACCAAAGGTTGTACTGATTTCCTCCAATTCCCCCACACACCTCAAGATCTGGGAGTGTCCTGAAAAAAGGTGTTAGTACTCAGTACTGGTGAATACTGTCACAAAGAAAGAGCCCTGCTTGTGTTGTGCCATAGTGAAGAGGCCACACAGAAGGTATATAATGAACAGAAAACTTTATTGTAACTACAAAGGTACAAAAGGAGGAACCTTTGAACTGAACAGGCTGCTAGCAAGAGGTAAACCAAAGTGGAATTGCTCTTGCTAACTGAATTCCAGCAGTTCCTAGTGTGGCAAGCCAGGCGGGCACATGTTGGAGCTAGAGCCAGGGGTACCGGGTGCCTGCAGAGCAATATGAGCTGCGTCCTCCTCTCTCCGCCAGGAGGAGCTTCAGCCGGGCCGCCCTGTCTGCCACTACCTCCTATATTTGGAAAGCCTACCACCAGGTAGTGCCTCTGCGCCTCCTCCGCGGGCGCTGCTCCGCCCTCTCCGACAAAGGAGGCTGAAGCTGGGTCTCCCCCCCCCCTTATTCACCCCCCCCCTATCCCATTCCCGGGAAGGAAGGAGGCTGCGT
>NW_015167311.1:4455-10637 GCF_001447785.1 Gekko japonicus
CGAATCATAGAATGTTAGAGTTGGAAGGGACCTTGCAGGTCATCTAGTCCAACCCCCTGCACTCTGCAGGAGCATAGCTTGAAAGAAAGCCCTACATAGGACATACCCGAAAGACGGTTGTCCAGCCTCTCCTTGAAAACGTCCAGCGAAGGAGCACCCACCACCTCCCCAGGCGGACTGTTCCCCTGCTCAACCACTCTTACAGTTAGGAAGTTTCTCCTGATATTTAATGACTCTCTTGTAATTTCCACCCATTCAATCTAGTCTTGCAATCCGGAGCAAGAGAGAATAGATCTGCTCCATCTTCTACATGACAGCCCTTCAAATACTTGAATACTGCAATCATGTCCCCTTCTGTCAAGAGCTCTCTCAGCCCTGCCTACCTCACAGGGTGTCTGTTGTGGGGAGGGGAAGGGAAAGGAGTTTGTAAGCCACTCTGAGACTCCCTTGGGTAGTAAAGGGCGGGGTCTAAATCAAATCTTCTCCTCTCGTCTTCTTCTTCCTCTTCTTCTTCTTTTGCTTCCCCCTTGCATTGCTACAGCCCTAAAGGAAGCTGCAAGGCCATGGGGGGGGGGAAGAGAACCGTCTGCCTGAACGAGGGTCAGGAGCTGAGGTAGTGGTGAAGTGCGTGGACCGGGGTTGATTCCCCACTCCTCCGTTTGCACCTGGCTGGATGACCTTGGGCAAGCCATAGTTCTGACAAGAGCAGTTCTTGAAAAAGAGCAGTTTCTGTCAAGAGCTCTCTCAGCCCCCGCCTACCTCACAAGGGGTGTCTGTTGTGGGGAGGGGAAGGAGATTTTAAGCCGCTCTGAGACTCCTTTGGGTAGTGAAGGGCGGGGTATAAATCCAGTCTCCTCCTCCTCCTTCTTCTCTACTGCTGTTTCTCTTCAGATAAGGCAGCAAGCAAAGGACTCAGGCTCTTCTTGTTCTGCTCCTTTCAGAACCCGGAGTCCTGACTGTTGGATGTGATGGGGAGGTGCGGGGGGAGCTGAGCATTGGGAGGGGGGCCCATTGAAACCGTGGGGGGGGGGGCATGGCCCCCACGCTAGCAATGGCCCTGAGTCCAGGTAGATACCAGAGGGGTTCCTTTGTGTGTGGGGTGTGTGTGTGTCTCTAGTTGGAACAGCAGAGCTGATTTGGCTTTTAAAAACTTCTTTTCTGTGTGGATGGGGCTGGATGGGAGGAGTATTTCCACTGAATTTGCCTCCCTTGCTGTTGTTTTCAGCAAGGCGTGATGAGAAGAAGAGGAGATTGGATTTATACCCTGCCCTTCACTACCCGAAGGAGTCTCAGAGCGGCTTACAATTTCCTTTCCCTTTCCCTCCCCACAACAGACACCTTGTGAGGTAGATGGGGCTGAGAGAGCTCTTTCGAGAACTGCTCTGGAGAGAACAGCTCTGAGAGAACTTGTGACTGACCCAAGGTCACACCAGCAGGTACATGAGAAGGAGTGGGGAATCAAACCCGGTTCTCCCAGAGTAGAGTCCACATAGAAGTGTGGACTCTACTCTGGGAGAACCGGGTTTGATTCCCCACTCCTTCTCCTTCAACTGGGACTTAGCTTGGCCCTGGCTTTTGGAGATGCTTGGTTATGAGGGAATACTCACAAATCAAATCAATATGGATACATTCTTAGAAAAATTTCATTCCCAATGACGCCGGCTATTACTGTTATAATAGATAATAAACCTGAAACATTTTTGTGCAATAAACCACTTGTATTTAGTATTTAGTTATTATTTATAAGTATGAGCATGGCATGGCAGTATCACACAAGCTCAGAGTGGCAGGCCCCCTGACAAAAACATTGCCCCCCCCCCACCAAAAAGTTGTTAGCTACTGCCCTGAACAACAGCGTCTCCAGCAGGATCAGGCCGGGCCCCATGGCTGCCCCCTCCCAAACCCCACACTGACAGCCTTGGATGCAAACTTTGTCTGTTCAGTGCAGGGGAGGGACAGGAGAGCTTTCGCCTCCAAAGTCCTGGGAGAGTGGGCGGGGCCGAGGCACGGAGGAGCACCAATGAGAACCCCCCCCCCCAGGCAGCGTCATCAGTCTCCAGGCCGAAGCCCCAGCAGCCAGTCCCGTTTGGGCAGGTCGGTCTTTCCACTGAGAGAGCGGTCCACGAAGCCGTTTGGTTGGACCGGGGCACCACAGCTAGTCTGGTGATGGGTTCAGCTCTCCAGCCCGTGTTCCCTCTAAGCTGAGTCAGTGTGAGCTGGCTCAGTTTTTTAGCCTCCAGCGCACCCATTTTAGTTGGAGCTCGGGAAGGAGGGCGGCCCCAGAGCAAACGAATTCATGCTGCCTGCAGCCGGATCGCTGGCCTGGCTCACAACTTTAATGCCAGCAGCTCGCAAAGTAGAATTTCTGTGTGCTCACAAGACTCCGGAGCTTAGAGGGAGCACTGCTCTCCAGCAGTGTTCCCTCTAAGCTGAGTTAGTGTGAGCAAGCTCACGGTTTTTTAGCCTCCAGCTCAGTTTTTTGTCTTAGCTGAGGAAGGAGGGCTCCAGAGCAGGGCCGGCCCACCCACTAGGCGAACTAGACTTTCGCCTAGAGTGGGCCCTGAATAGGGGCGGCAAACTGGAGTCCAGAGAAAACTAATTGATGCAGTAGCAAAATCGCTCGCTCACAACTTTAATGCCAGTAGCTTTAATGCCAGTAGCTCACGAAGTAGAACTTTTGCTCACAAGACTCCAGAGCTTAGAGGGAGCACTGGTCTCCAGACCTCTTTATTTTCCGGGAGGGGCAAAGAAACTTTCCTCTGGGTCCTGGCGGGGCCTCCCTTGAGTATCTCGGGGACTTTCAGTGCGGAGGTTTTGCCCCAACCCGCAGCCTTCACCGGCCTCCTCCCGGGGTGGGGGGAGACCTGTGTAGTCCGATATTCAGCAGCAGGAGGCAGAAGCGGTTGTGGGTGGGTCTTTCTGCTAGCTGCCCAGGATGACTCCTGCATGGAGTGGCAGACAGTGTTCCCTCTCAGCTGGGTTAGTGTAGTTTAACCAGGAAGGTTGTTTTATTGAAATACAAAAGACTAATAGAATAGTACAAATACAAAGAAATAAACACACACTGTAAGGCAAACACACAAGGCTACTACAAACACAGGAAGCGGCAAGAACAAAAGCAGGGTGTTTCAGGAATTATAGTTACCATTCCAGAAAATCAGAAGTTCATGGAGAAGAAGCTGCGAAGATGGAAAAGGACATAAATGAATTTGGGGGTGTGCTGTACGTAGGAACCCAAGACACACACAGCAATGGGGCCGCATCTGTCCAGTTAGACGGCAAAATGCTCCCAGGGGGTGTGGTGATGTGATTGCCTCTAGAACAAGACGAGATTAACTGGAAGTAAAACAATTCTGTTGGAAAACGCTGAATGGCTGTCCCAGGAATGAACGAAGCCTGTGTGAAACGTGTGATGTTGTGTATGAAGGTAGTTAATGGATGCTTGATGACCTTCTGTTGTTGGAAGGGGAAGCGACTGGGGATGGCTGAAAGGTGTGAAGCGGTATCATTATTATGGCAAAAAGGTCAGGAAAGGTCAAGCCAGGCAGGGAAATGCTTCGTTTAAGTAAAAACAATGTCTTTCCTGGAAGACCCGTTCCTGCCATTGCATACAATTTCAAGGTGGGGACGGGGTCATTAGCAGACAAATCCATAACGTCTCATCTTCAGAATCCATTCCCAGACTTGCTGGCATCCGTTTTATGTGACACCAGAGTCACAAGACTTCACAGCTATCAGAACTACGGCTTGCCCAAGGACATCTAGCCAGGTGCAAGTGGAGGAGTGGGGAATCAAACCCGGTTCTCCCAGATTAGAGTCCGCACAGTTAACCACGACACCAAACTGGCTTAAAGACGTTCCACTGGAATATCTAGAGTGGCTGCGGTCACATGGAGCATTAGCCATGCTACAGAGACGGAAGATAGGCGGAGTTTCCGGGCGCAATCTCACCGCAACATCTGGGAAACGTAGAGCTCCAATGGCTAACCTGGGGTTTCCTGCCGAAGATGCGGGATAAAAAACTAGTACCTCCGAGGTACTAGTTTCCGGATAACGCGGGACAAGGGCGAGCATCTGATCACGTCCTGTCCTAGTCCTGTCACGAACCGGCTAGGGGTTTTTTGTTGTCACGGGATGCGCACAAACAATCTTGCGCATGCACAAACGTCAGTTCACAAAACAAAAACATCCCGTGTGCCATGGAAGCTGCGCGGCGTGCTTGCCAGTGTGATCACGCCACACCGTTTCTTTGCCGTGCTGTAGTATTGTCATCTAATCTTCACCTCCCCTCTAACCACAGGACCTCAACGGGAGGTCTGATTGCGTAACTGCATGTTATTTTGCCCCAGGGCAAATAGCACGCTTCCCCCCCACGTTTTCCGGCCCGTGTGACAGGGGGCAGTATATTCCTTTTGTGGACGAGTCTAGTCGGAGGGTGAAAGGCAACAGAAAATCTGTAGGGACATGGGGCTCAAATGGCCCCCAGGCCTTGCCCCTTCCTTCGTCCAAAAGCCAAAACTAGAGGAAAGCTCAGACTTTCTCCCCATGAATTGCTCTTTAGTCTCCCCCACCACTCTGTAGACCAGTGGGAGTGACACTGTTAAATAGTGGGGGTTCCATGGATGAACAGACTCCAAGTCTAGCAATCAGCTCTACTTTATTCAGTGATTTCACCAAGAACAAGACTGCAGACCAGAGCCTCAGCTCGGCTATACTGCATGCAATTGCCATGCCCAAAACACACCTCACTCCCAACCATAGGCTATTTCAATAACATTACACTTTGATTGGTTACTGCCCAATTCCTGTTGGTCTATTGTTATTTGGCTCCAAGCTCGCCCTGTCTCTGGCAGCACAGTTCTGCAATGTTTCAGTCTCAATACCTAACAGACACAAAATTCCTTTTTGCAGGGAGAACCTCATGTGCTCTCTTGAAGTTCCAGTGAAAATCTTTTTCCAGACACATGGCATGATTTCAGCCTCTCCCAGCAGAAGCTGCTCTCCACTCCATTCACCCAGGTGATGAGACTTATGTGAAATATGGCAAGAAAGGGAAAGAGACGCTGACACCCCTCCCCCAAGTGAGAAGGCTCCTCCTTAGTTCTCGAGACTATGCCTGTTCCTGTGAAAGTGCATGGGAAAGATGCCTGGATCCGTTGTTCAAGAGCAAAGAAGAAAAGCACTGCAAGGAAGGAGTCCCCTTCCCCAGAAGCAGATGATGAACTCTGTGGGAGCCATGCATGCCATCGTGACCCCAGCAGGTTGCCACCTTCTGCTGCCACCACCCTGGGCTTAGCGTCCCTTGAGAAGGCCCAGGGCACCCTCCCAAGCCCAACCGAAATGCCCCTTTTTAGGCTGAGAAACATAGGCGTGATGACCAGGCAGAGAACACTAATCAAAAGGGTTTATTGATACAGTACTGACGGGGCAATGGAAAAACAAGCCAAGGTGCTTAAAAATATATAACAGTGTTTAAAGGCAAAATAAACAGATCTAATGCAACCACCTATTTCTCTTAACTGTTTCCTATTTCAAGGCCCACACTCTTTTTACCAGGCCTCCTGTGATTTCCATGACAAGCTGTAGCTTTAAGAAACGGATTCACTCAGTGACTGTTGCTACCCACCCTGAAAACATGCATGATCACTTGTCTGCCTGGCAAATAAATCTTTACTCTTGTTACACAGTTGTCTATCTATATTGGACTTTCAGCTAGACAACAAACTATGATTTCCACGACAAGCTGTAGCTTTAAGAAACAGATTCCCTCAATGACTGCTGCTGGGAAACCACAGCATTCCACACTAGGTTTCTGTGAGTAAAAGGCAGGGGCAGGGGACAGGGTCCTTTTCAAGGCTGTTTTGGCCTTTGAGGGAGGACTCATGGGGGCCAGACCTTCCTAGCATGGCCAGTTTCAGACTGAAGGATTCCTGGAGATGTGGAGGTTGAGCCTCGGAGAGGGCAGGGCTTGTGAAGATTAGGAGCCTCAGACGGACATTATTTATTGATGCCATTTATAGTCGGCCATTCCCCCTTGGATTCAAGGCAGATTACACAAATCCATGTTGCTCAGAGACACCACGTGCTGCTCGTGTTTCCATCATTTATCAGTTCACCTAAGGGGAGGTCTCCCTTTTGGGAGGGTCTATTGGATTAGGTCTAAGGAGACCTTTTTGCTTAGT
>NW_015167312.1:0-5341 GCF_001447785.1 Gekko japonicus
CCCCAGACTTCCAAAAAGGAGGCTGGCTGATCTCCAGGTGCAGCCTGGAGAACTCCCGGAATTGCCACCGATTTCCAGACTGAAATCCCCAAACCCCAAAATTAGAGTTACTGACTTCCAGGGGGGCGCCTGGAGAACGCCCAGAATTGCAACCCATCCCCAGACTGCAAAGACCCCAGACTTCCCTCAACCCTCCCCCCCCAAATCTCCAGGAGCCCGGAGTTGGCAGCCCTGTATAACCTGCTCCTTTGCTGTCCCTGTTTCAGTTCTCTCATGGAGGCGCATGCTTGAGCTGCCTGCCCTGCGCGCTCTCCTTCTCTTCTCCTCTAGCCTGGGCCACACCCTGCATCTCGGCTCCTTCCTGGCCACCACCGGCCTGATCAACGCCTCCCTTATCGGCGTCTGGCTCCTCTTCCCCATCCATTCTCCTAATGGAAGGCCTTGGGAGGAAGCCAGGGAATGTCGGCTCGCAATGGGTGATTGTGTTCTGAAAGGGCAACGTTTGGGGCAGACGCTGGAGGAAGGCAGAGCTCTGCCCTCAGGTTAAGGAAAGACTTCTGCGGCACCCATGGGGCCCCAGCCCCGTAGCTAGGGAGTTCTTTGGGAGGGGGCCTGCAGGGGGCGCCAGCTAAGTAAATGAAAGTAGAGTGCAGGTGGTAAGTTGGAGGACTTTGGGGGCAGCCCAGGAGCGAGGGGGCCCAGAAGAAACACTAGGGGGCCGGGGGGCCCGTGGGCCCCACATTAGCTAAGGGCCAGCATGCAACCGTTGGAATTCCTAGGGATGCCAGCCTCTAGGTGGGACCTGGGGATCCCCCGGAATGACAGCTCATCTCCAGACGACAGAGATCAGTTTCCTTGGAGAAAATGGGTGATGGAGGGTGGACTGTCTGGCATTGCACCCCACTGAATCTCCAGGAGTTTCCCAACTTGGATCTGGCAACCCTGCCCCACCCATTCCTTGCAGGTGTCCCGGGGGTGGGGACCCAGGCTCCCTCTAAGCCGCGGAGTCATGTGAGCAAAAATTCTACTTCGTGAGCTACTGGTGTTATAGTTGTGAGCAGTGTGTCCTCTAAGCCGAGTCTAGTGAGCAAAAATTCTACGTGGTGAGTTACTGGCATTAAAGTTGTGAGCAAGCAATTTGGCTGCTGCATAAATTAGTTTGCTCTGGAGCCCTCCTTCCTGAGCTAAGACAAAAATGTGTGAGCCAGAGGCTTAAAAACTGTGAGCTAGTGCACAGTAGCTCAGCTTAGAGGGAACACTGGTTGTGAGCGAGCGATTTGGCTGCTGCATAAATTAGTCTGCTCTGGAGCCATCCTTCCTGAGCTAAGACAAAAATGTGTGCGCTAAAGGCTAAAAAACCCTGTGAGCTAGCTCACACTGACTCATCTTAGAGGGAACACTGGTTGTGAGCCAGCGATTTGGCTTCGGTGTCAATCAGTTTGCTCTGGAGCCCCATCCTCCCTGAGCTAAGAGGAAAAAAATGTGTGAGCCGGAGGCTAAAAACCTGTGAGCTGGCTCACACCCACTCAGCTTCGAGGGAACACTGGCAGGGTCCTGCCAGTCTTGGTCCGAAATGAAAGATTCCTGCCGTTGATTTTCTTCTCCGGCTGGGAGGCCTCGCCAGCTGCCAAAAACGCCAGCAAGTTTCCTTTCCCCACAGATGTCCCTGGTCCCTCTCTCTCTCTGGCTTCCATCTGTTTCCTGAGCTCCAACTCTCTCTCCTCTCAGGGCGGCAGGATCTGTCCCCCTTGTTTTGAGAAGGTCTGCTTTCCGAGTAGCCACCCCTGGGGTGTTAGCTCTACGTGCCGCCGGACTTCTCCTGTCTCTGCTCGACCTTCTCGGCGACCGTGCAAGCAATGCGTCTTTTCCAGGGAATTCCAAAGTGTGTAGGAGCTAGGGGGTTGGCAAAACAGGCGTGGGAGCGTTGGCAGCCGGCCTTAGCAAATGCACAACTGGCAGAGAGAGAGAGCAAAAAACCCCACAAACGAATGCAGTCAGTGGTTAATGTCCTATGCGTTCCTTTTTTCTTTTCTTTTTTGGCAACTGCTAGCTGGGAAGAAGTAAAGCCAGGGCCTTGGGTTGCAGTGCAGACACTGGGTGTGTCCTCTCCGCTTGACATCTCTCTCCCCGCTTTGACGTCTTAACGTGGGCTCCCTGCTTCTCTCTCGGGCTTGCCTGTCGGAGCATGTCTTGCGCTAATACGGGGCTGGGGGAACCACACCCAGTTTGGTGCTTTGTTCAGGAGGATTTGGGATTCTTGCCATCTTCTATCATAGCGATGTTCTGAGTAGTTATGGTTTTATATTGTGATCTTAACCTAATTCTGGTTTTAGTATATTTTGGAGTTTTCATGTGTATATCTATATGTATGGATTGTTCGCCGCCCTGCCATGGTGGGGAGGGCGAGATATAAATTTAATAAATAATAATAATAATAAGAAATTGTATTTATACCCCGCCCTAGAGCGGCTCACAAACTCCTTTCCCTTCCCCTCCCTACAACAGACACCCTGTGAGGCGGGCGGGGCTGAGAGAGCTCTGAGAGAAACTGCTCTTTTTCAAGGACAGCTCTTGTCAGAACTACGGCTTGCCCAAGGTCATCCAGCCAGGTGCAAGTGGAGGAGTGGGGAATCAAACCCGGTTCTCCCAGATTAGAGTCCGCGCACTCAACCACTACACCAAACACCAAAGAGTTTCCGCCTTCTACTTTTCAGCGATTTCAGTTAAAAAGAGTTCTTCGTCGCGCCAACTGAATTTGTTCGGTTGTTCAAGGCAGGCTTCTCAGTGGTTGCGGCGATTGAACGCGTTCTCTCCAGTCAAACACAGAGAGAGAATTTTATTTCATAAATGGGAGGTGGATCACATATATGACTTGGCTTGGATGGGTCGTGGGCTGGTCGTAAATGCGGTGGACTTGGGAGCTTTGGTGGGCTTGTTCCCATAAGTTGGTTCTGATCCCAGTTTAGTTTTGTTGTGGGCTTTGGGTGTTGTTTGGGCTTTTTCTCAAATTATGGGGGAAAGAATCCATAATTCTCAATGACCTTATTTACTCCCGAGCAGTTCCTGTTCATTTCTAAGGGCATGCATAGGATTTTAGGGTGGATCGTGGCCAGTTTTAAGCGTCCCAAAGCATGTGTCATTTAGACTGTTGGACTCCTGAACGAAGGAATCCAGGGCTGGTGGTAAAAAGAGATCCTATAATGTTGGCCCGGCGGTTCAGACCAGTCGATCTTATGCTGGCTTTCGTAGAACTAACAGTTTTAATAGGGTAACTTTTATCCCCAATGGTGTCACTGCAGAAGCATTTGTGCGGGGAGGGTTTTTTGGTGCAGAAAGAAACCTTCTGAGTTGCCAGGACATGACTTTTGTCTATGCCAGGGGAAACGAACGCAGATCTCGTTAATTACATACACGTTGGAAGCATTCATTCCGCCTGCCGCAGAGCATCATATTTTGAACCCTCTGTGGGGCAGTAAGTCTTCTAATGCCACCTCACATCCAGAAGTACAGTATTTTGCATATAATAAACGGGGAGGGGAGGCAATGCTCCCTCTAAGCTGCGAGGTCCTGTGAGCAAAAATCCTACTTTGTGAGCTGCCGGCATTAAAGATGTGAGCGAGCGATTCGGCTACAGCCTCAATCAGTTTGCTCTGGAGCCCCATCCTTCCTGAGCGGAGACAAAAATGTGTGAGCCGGAGGCTAAAAAACTGAGCTAGCTCACACTAACTCAGCTGAGAGGGAACACTGGAGGGGGGCTATTCTGTACCCTCAACCTCCCCCCACCACCACTCTGACAGAATTGTCTGGATTTTAGCCCCCGAATAAAGGGTGTGGCTTGGATTTCTCCAGCTATTACAACTCGTCTTCAGACAGTCGAGATCAGTTCCCCTGGAAAAACATAATCTGTCCGAGCCATACATCTGAAGGCCCCATTGGGGGGGGGGGTGTCAGACCACAGTGGGAGGGTTTCACAGGGACAGGAGGCGCTCCGGGTGAGCATCAGAAAGGGGCCTCTGTTCTTGATAGAGGCCAATGTGGCTCAGCCCGGAGACCGCTCCCAGTCTAGCTGCGGGACTGCATCCTCCAGAGAATGCTTTCAAATTATTTGTAGGGACACTGTTTCTTCCCCTCCCGCCCTGAAGTCAATTAAGATCTGCTGCAGAGCCTGGCACCCGTTTCCGTGCGGTGTGTTACTTCCTCGGGTTCGGTCGGCGGCATTTCCTGCCCTCTTTTGCATGAAGCACTTCATTAAAAGAAAAACAAAAAACCCAGCCCGGTTTGGTACAGAGAAGAGGTTCTGCGTGGGGACAGGGGTGTGTGTCCCCCACCGTGACTCTTTCGGGGCTCATTTCTTCTTCTAGGCCTTTCTCACCGACCTCCTCCGTGGCCACACCCGGCTTGAGCTGGAAGAGGGAGGGAACCTTCCCTGAAGGCCGAGGGTTCCCATCTTCTAATTCCGACGTTTTTCTGGCGCAGGGAAACACCCTGCATTGTTCCCCAGAAAAAGGGACACTCCTCTTTCGGCCGATGCGGTGGGAACAGCCACGCCTAGGAGGCGATTTCTGCTCTCTCCGTGGATCGTTGGCGTCTGATGAATTGCATCCCTGGCCTTCAGTGGAGGGTTAGGGTTAGGGTTAGGGTTAGGGTTAGGGTGGCACTTTCTCCCCAAACTGGATCACAACTTGAGGCAGGGCAGTGGAAGAGATGGGTCGTGCAGGGTGAGGGGTGTTTTGTACTATTTTTGGGTGGCATTTGGCCAGATCTGGGTGGGAGGCCCCATTCTGTTTCTTGGGAGGCAGAAGAAGAAGAAGAAGAAGAAGATGAAGAAGAGGAGGAGGAGGAGGATGAGGAGGATGAGGATGATGATGATGATGATGATGATGATGATGATTGGGTTTATACCCCACCTTTCACTACCGAAAGGAGTCTCAGAGTGGCTTACCATCTCCTTTCCCTCCCCATCCCTCCCCACAACAGACGCCTGAGATGGGCCACAGGGATCCACGGTCTCAGGCGGAGGTCTCGCACATCACATCCAGCAGATAGATGCTCAGGATTGAACCTGGGGCCACCTGTATGCCAAGGCAACGCTCTGCCACTCAGCCATGGGCCCCGTGAGCCAGTTTGGTGTCGTGGTTAAAGTGCGCGGACTCTAATCTGGGAGAACCGGGGTTTGATTCCCCCACTCCTCCACTCGCACCTGGCTGGATGACCTTGGGCAGGGGTCATTTTGTAGAAAAAGAGGTGCAGCTCATTAGCATAACTTAGCATAACTTATTTGTCCCCTGGGCTCTGAGCTGCCGGAGCTCCTGCATGAAATGACCCCTGGATCCAGCCCTCC
>NW_015167312.1:5399-5572 GCF_001447785.1 Gekko japonicus
GTCAGATGTTTGAGAGCCGCAAGACGCGAACAGCTATTACATGTTTTTACTGGGAAATGTGCAGATTCGCTTCTTATTATTAACTGAGACTGCCAGAAATAATAACAAAAGCGGTCAAAACAGATGTTGGTAGTGATATTTATTCGTCCAATGGTGTTTGCTTGCTGATGATA
>NW_015167312.1:5761-5901 GCF_001447785.1 Gekko japonicus
GCGGCACCCGGGCCACAAATTGGCCACCCCAGAGATGGAGTCTACCCATTAAAGTGGCCATTTTCTCCAGGGGGGTTGATCTCTTTTACCTGGAGAAAGCGTTGCCAGCTCCGGATTAAGAAATACCTGGAGATTTGGGG
>NW_015167312.1:9071-10217 GCF_001447785.1 Gekko japonicus
ACCTTTCTGACGGTTCACTTGTGGCCAGTGCTCCCTCTAAACTGTGGAGTCTTGTGAGCAACAATTGTACTTTGTGAGCTACCGGCATTAAATTATGAGCGAGCGATTTGGCTACTGCAGAAATCAGTTTGGTCTGGAGCCAGCCCTTCCTGAGCGAAGACAAAAATGTGTGAGCTGGAGGCTAAAAAAACTGTGAACTAGCTCACACTCACTCAACTCACACTCACTCGTAGCAACCCTGGACTTCCCTGATGGACATCCTTGTTGTGCTTGTGGCGTGATTAATTTTTTTTTTTTTTTGCCAACTGACAAATCTTGGCAAGTTTACGTTCCTGGCAGGATCGCCCCTTTGGGGTCAGGAAGCAATTTTTCTCCAGGCCATTTTGACCGGGGATCCTGAAGGCTTTTTGTCATCTTCTGGGCGTGGAGCAGGGGGTCACAGGGTGTTTGTGTGGGGGAGGAGGTATTTGTAACTTTGGACTAGATGACCCTGGAGGTCCCTTCCAACCCTATGGTTCTATGATGTCAGAGGGTTTGGAATCCGTTGTGAATTAAGTGCTATTATTTGGGGGTGGGGGACAAAAGAGACGTACAAATTCCTGAAATCACTCCCCTGGCATCTGGAAATTCATCAGCCACTACACCCGTTCTTTCTAGATTTTTTAAAATTTACCTTCATTTGATGAGAGCCAGTTTGCTGTAGTAGTTAAGAGCGCGGACTCTAATCTGGGAGAACCGGGTTTGATTCCCCACTCCTCCTCTTGCACCTGGCTGGATGACCTTGGCCAAGCCATAGCTCTGACAAGAGCTGTTCTTGAAAAGGAGCAGTTCTGAAAAGAGCTCTCTCAGCCCCGCCCACCTCACAGGGTGTCTGTTGTGGGGAGGGGAAAGGAAAAGGAGTTTGTAAGCTGCTCTGAGACTCCTTTGGGTAGTGAAGGGCGGGGTATCCTCTTCTTCTTCCTCTTCCTCTTCTTCTTCTTCCCTTTCCCTTCCCTCCATGTATGTACAGGCAGGATCGGGCTAGGAGCAAGTCCTGCGATGTAGTCAAGAGTGCCCCTGAGAACACACTGAGTGCCTTTCTCTCGCCACTGAGTTATCTTTGGAGATGAGAGGCCGTAGTCCACCCTCCAAAGCAGCCGTTTGCTC
>NW_015167313.1:0-7634 GCF_001447785.1 Gekko japonicus
AGGGTCGCTACACAGAGGCAGGTAATGGCGATCCACCTCTGTTCGTCTCTTGCCTTGAACACTCTACGGGGTCACCGTAAGTCGGCTGCGACTTGATGACACTTTCCATCGCAGCCAACTCTTCCACACACTGACTTGGATGACCCAGGCAGGCCTGACCTGGTCAGATTTCGGAAGCTAAGCAGGGTCTGCCCTGGTTAGAACTTGGATGGGAGACCCCCAAGGACGTCCAGGGTTGCTACGCAGAAGCAGGTGATGGCAAAACCACCTCTGAATGTCCCTTGCCTTGACAACCCTATGGGGTTACCATAATTTAGCTGTGACACGATGGCACTTCCCATCATCAAGAACATATTCCTGAGAGTAGACAGATAAGTTTTATTCACGGTCATTAACCAACACATATACCGATGGCATTCTGTAACATGGACGATCGGTATCCCATTAAAATAGAAGCAGGATTTTAAAACTGGTTATAAAAACACCACAAAAACCATAATGATTAAAATTAATCAAAGTAAATCTTAATTCTCCTCTTTTCGAGCGACTATAGATTTTCTAATGCTTAGGGAAAGCCATCCGAACTGAGCCGCCTGGGGTGAGTAACTTCTGCCCGCCTATCCGCTAACAAATTTCTTAAAAGGCAGATTCTTTGCCTGCGAGATGGAAGGAGTGTCTTAGAGAAATGAAGAGATTCGTGGATGTTATTATACGCTTTACAATCAAAAATTACATGTTCTATAGACTCAATGCCATCCGCACAACAGGGGCATATCCTTTGGTCATAAGGAGTCTTATTAAATTTTCCTTCCAGGACTGCAGAGGGGAGTACATCCCAACGCATTAACGGAAACGTTCTTCTGTAGCCCTGATTTAGTAAATGGGAGAGGTAAGGCACAGGGATTACTCTGTTATCTGCAGGGGTCATTTTGTAGAAAAATAGGCGCAGGAGCTCATTAGCATAACTTATTCGCATAACTTCTTTGCATATGCCACACCCCCTGACATCACCAGAAGTGTGTCAGAAGGCAACACCCACCCCTCAGGCTCCACTGGACTGTTTTGGATTGCTAGCTATTGGGGGGAGGAACGTACAGATCTGCCCTCACAGAGGAGGGAGAGCTTGTACCTGAAGGCGGCCCAGGGGGGGGGGTGCTCTGCATCTTACCTGGCTGCTTCTTGATCCTCACAGCCCGACCGAGGGCTGCTGGGAGCAGGGGGCGGGGCTTGTTGCATGTGCCTGCCCCCTGGGCTCCTTACTGCCGGAGCTCCGCTCCTGTGCGCTCCCGCAGGAAATGACCCCTGGTTATCTGGAGCATTTCCTGAGAGTAAGGCCCATTGAGTAGGCTACAGTAGGATTCTGAGTAGCTCTGTTTAGGGTTGTTCTCCAAAGAGCTCAGAGGTACAGAGAGGCAGGCAGACTTCCTGGCTAGGTTGGACAGTCATTTGAAAGAGAGCCTGGGCAGCAAAGTGGTTAAAGTGGGATCGGAGAGGCCTGAGTTCAAGTCCTCCCTGTGATACGAAGCTCAGTGGGCTGGCTGCTTTAATCTCAGCCTGAACCACCTCACAGGATTGTTGTGAGGATCACAAAGAACTACGGGCACTCCTTGGAAGAAGGGGGGGTCATGTTTAGGTCAGGCTTGGTGGCTTTGTTCTTGCATAGCCCAGAGGCCTTCACAACTCGGGGTACGAAGGGCAAGCTCTCTTGATATGAGCCCACGTGGCAATTTCTCTTAATGCTGCAAAGTTTACTGGTGCTTCTACCCCCCCTTTGAGAGGCAAACTGCAGTGCCCTTTCAGTGGCTGCCCCAGCCTTTTGGAATGGCTTCCCAAAGGAACTCAAGGGAGGCCTTGACTCTGTAGGACGTCTAATGAAAAATGGAACATCTTCAAAGGTCTATGGAACCCCCAGACACTGGAACCAGTATTCCCTCTAAGCTGAGTGAGTGTGAGCCAGCTCACAGTTTTTAGCCTCTGGCTCACGCCTTTTTCTCTTAGCTCAGGAAGGAGGGCTCCGGAGCAAACTAATTTATGCAGCAGCCAAATCGCTCGCTCAGAACTTTCATGCCAGTGGCTCACAGAGGAGAATTTTTGCTCATGAGACTCCACAGCTTAGAGGGAGCACAGATCGAAGGACTCACTCCACTGGGACTTCTGAGGTGGGGCTCTGTTACATAGGTGCAGTGTATTGTATTTTTTTTATTTTAAGAACTGGATATTTTGGGAGTTCTAACATTTTATTATTTATCGGCTGTTCTGAATCATTTTATTTCTGTTACCTGCCTTAGCCCTGAGCTGTCTGGCATAAAGACGGGTGTATCAATATTTCAATTTTTAAAAAAACGATCCAAGATGGTGGCAGTCAGGCTATCCTGGATTATAACTGGCATGTTTCCGGACTATGCTGAACAGGTGGGCCCTGGCTCAGCAGTAGAGCCTCTGCTTGGCATGCAGAATGTCCCAGGTTCAATCCCTGGCCTCTCCAGTTAAAAGGATCTGGCAGGAGGTGATGGGAAAGGCCCTTGCCTGAGACCCTGGAGAGTCGCCGCCAGTCTGAGTAGACCATGCTGACTTTGACCATCAGTCTGAGTAGACCATGCTGACTTTGACCATCAGTCTGAGTAGACCATGCTGACTTTGACCATCAGTCTGAGTAGACCATGCTGACTTTGACCATCAGTCTGAGTAGACCATGCTGACTTTGACCATCAGTCTGAGTAGACCATGCTGACTTTGACCATCAGTCTGAGTAGACCATGCTGACTTTGACCATCAGTCTGAGTAGACCATGCTGACTTTGATGGACCGTGGGTCTGATTCAATAGAAGGCAGCTTCCTGTGTTCATTTGGCGGTGGGGGAAAGTCCTGTCAAATCACAGCTGACTCAGGGCGACCAAGCAGGGTTTTCGAACGAAGAGATGAACAGAAGTGGTTTGCCATTGCCCACCTCTGCCTAGGTTTCCTCGGTGGTCTCCCATCCAAGTACTAACCAGGGCCGACCCTGCTTAGCCTCTGAGATCCGACAAGCCCGGGCCAGCCTGGGCCATCAAGGTCAGGGTAACCACGCATTTACCCAGCACAGAAGAAAACTGTCCAGATGAGCATGTTCACTGGGGACTTTCAGCGTCTGGATTCCCACCAATAACCCCCAGAAGCTGCTGAGCATGGGTTTGCTGACCTTAGCAATTAGTAGTGACTCTCTACAGCTGGTGAGTTTTGAGATTCGTTATACGTAGGCTGAGAGCCAGTTACTTAAATATTGACATAACATCGAACGACAGATCACAACATCAGAAACGAGCCGGGGGGGGGGGGAATAATCTTTTGTAACCCATTTATGGCCAATGGCTAAGACAATAAACGAAACTTGAAACTTATACATAGGCTGAGAGCCAGTTACTTAAATGTTGACGTAATATCAGATCACAAAATCAGGCAGTTTTGTGTGTTCGGTGTTCAGCGTGGGCAAACTATTCCAAGTTTGTAGCAGTCCTGAATATGAGTTCAGGAACAGCAAGTAAGGTTAATCAATTAATTAATTATCATATGGCCCTGTGTGCAGAAGAGCCGGGAGATCCTAAGATTGCCTGGCAGCCAGAAGTTCTAGCTCTTTTAGCAAGCTAGACTTCGTTTAAAGGCAAGTGATGCTTCAGAGGTGGTTTATCATTGCCTGCCTCTGCATCACAGTCCTGGTATTCCTTGGAGGTCGCCCTTCCAAATACTAGCCAAGGCTGACCCTGCTTAGCTTCTGAGAGAAGAAGAGGAGGAGGAGGAGGAGGAGGAGGAGATTGGATTTGTACTCCACCCTTCACTCAGAGTCTCAGAGTGGCTTACAATCTCCTTTCCCTTCCCCTCCCCACAACAGACATCCTGTGAGGTAAGTAGGGCTGAGAGAGCTCCAAGAGATCTGTGACTGACCCAAGGTCACCCAGCTGGCTGAATGTGGAGAGGTGGGGAATCAAACCTGGTTCTCCAGATCAGAGTCTGCCGCTCTTAACTGGCTCTCGAGATTGGGCTCGGCTGGGCAGCAAGTAAGGTAAGAAACAAGGGCAACGGGAAGGGGACCATGGAGAGTTCCGTCCTGCAGGATCCCAACTGTGACATAAATGCGGCCCACGAAAAACGATGTTTGCCCTTCGATGGAACATTACACTTCACAAGGGGACAAACTCCTCACCAAACGAGAACGTTCGCAAAAGAGGCTTGCTAATGAGAGGGAAGGAGAAAACCGCCGCTAAGACAGGGAACGGGTTTTAAAATGCCACATCGGAAGATGAGACTATATATCCCAATTAAACCTGGGAAAGACAGAAAAGATCTGCATCGCTAAAGTGGAGTTAAAGAAGCTATTAAAAAGCAAAACAGGCCCTTTTTGTTTCGTTTCATTTTAGTAAAGCGGGAATGGCCAGCCAAACAAGTAGCCCCGATGTGAAGGTGGAATTCTGGGATGCCAGAATCCAACAAGGCACTGAAAGGATTTCGTAAGGCAACTAGCAAGAGATGTAAAAGGACAGCATCCATAATTTCAGTTAACTTCAGTTAATTTCAGGGCTCTTTTTGTAGAAAAAGCCCAGCAGGAACTCATTAGCATAATAGGCCACACCCAACACCAGAAACTCATTAGCATATTAGGCCACAACCCTGCCAGCACAGCTTATTAGCCCATTAGGACGCACCCCCATGTTACCAGAAGTGTGGTTATCCAGCCACACCCACCTTTTGCTTGTTATTCTGTTTACCTTGTTTGTTGTCAAAACCCAGGGCCTTTTTTGTAGCAGGAACTCCTTTGCATGTTAGGCCACACACCCCTAATGTAGCCAATCCTAATGAGTTTCTGCTGTTGGGTGTGACCTATTATGCTAATGAGTTCCTGCTGGGCGTGGCCAACTTGGGAGCCAGCTGGAACTCCGTTCCTGTGCGTTCCTGCCCAAAAATAGCCCTGAGTTAACATAAGAACATAAGAACATAAGAGAAGCCAATGTTGGATCAGGCCAAAGGCCCATCCAGTCCAACACTCTGTGTCACACAGTGGCCAGAAATACCAGGTGCCATCAGGAGGTCCACCAGTGGGGCCAGGACATTAGAAGCCCTCCCACTGTTGACCCCCCCCCCCACGAAGCACCAAGAAGACAGAGCATCACTTGCCCCAGAGCCCCTATCTATACCTTGTGGCTAATAGCTACTGATGGACCTCTGCTCCATATGCTTATCTAATTCACTTTTGAAGCCGTCCATGCTTGTAGCCGCCACCACATCATTAGCAGTGCTGGATAAGAGTTTTATGGATAACACGGACCATTAAAAAAAGACAAATCTAGATCAAACTAAGCTTCAACTCTCCCTAGAAGCTAAAACGACGGAGCTGAGGCTATCATACTTTGGGTCATATTTTGGGAAGCCCAGAGTCACCGGAAAAGACAATCGTGCGAGGAAAAGTTGAAGGTGGCAGGAAAAGAGGACGACCCAACAGGAGATGGATTGACTCACCTCACCTGGAGTCCTGTGTCCCGTTTTGGGCGCCACATTTGAGGAAGGATGTTGACAAGCTCGAGCGTGTCCAGAAGAGGGCAACCAGGATGGTGAGAGGGTTGGAATCCAAGTCTTACGAGGAAAGGCTGAAAGAGCTGGGTATGTTTAGCCTGGGCATGATTGCAGTCTTCAAGTATCTGAAGGGCTGTCATGTAGAAGATGGAGCAGATCTATTCTCTCTTGCTCCAGATTGCAAGGCTAGATTTAATGGGTGGAAGTTATAAGGTAGTCGTTCCTGGCTAAATATCAGGAGAAACTTCCTAGCTGTAAGAGTGGTTGAGCAGTGGAACAATCTGCCTCAGGAGGTGGTGGATGCTCCTTCGCTGGACGTTTTCAAGGGGAGGCTGGACGATCATCTTTCGGGTATGTTGTAAGTATGTAGGGCTATCTTTTGGGTATGCTCCTGCAGAGTGCAGGGGGTTGGACTAGATGACCTGCAAGGTCCCTTCCAACTCTAACATTCTATGATTCTATGACTCCACCAAGGAAGCCAGGGCCTTCCTTGATTGAGTCAATCCATCCCATGCTGGGCTTTCCACTTTTCCTGCTGTCTTCAACTCTTCAATTTTCAGCACCCGAGCTGTTGATGAGAGGATGTTTTGGTGGACATTAATTCACAGGGTCGCCCAAAGTTGGATGCAACTTGAGAGGACTTAACACACGCACAGCAGTGCCACCTTTTGACTTCAGCTGACTTAGAAGGGTCTAACTTTGCTTCAAATGACACTGTAAGGGTAGGGAGATTTTCCAGGGAACTGGTAGAACACCACAAGGTACAAAGCAGAACGACCAAGCATGAGGAACCCATTGTAGAGGAATGACATGGGGTCTTCCAAAGGGTAGGTCCCCGGAGCAAAAGTACCAAGCTAGGGACTATCTCAAAGAAGAGAGACCTGTCAACACAAGGTGTCAATATGATCGTCAATGTGCCACCCGTAAGAGTATGAAGCTGTCTACTACCTAGGGGAGAGCTGTGGTTCACTGGCAGAGCATCTGCGTGGCACGAAGGAGGTCCCAGGTTCAATCCCCAGCATCAGCAGATAAAAGGAGCAAGTAGTCAGTGATGGGAAAGACCTCTGCCTGAGACTCTGGAAAGCAGCTGCCAGTCAGAGTAGACAACACTGACCTTGATAGACCAATGGTCAAAGGCAACACATTAGGCTACCACTCCATCTTAGGTCAATATCATCTGTTTTGATTGGCAGCAGTTCTTGGGCCCAGGAGGTTCCTTCTCAACACCTGTTACCTGTGGACCTTCACCTGGAGATGCTGGGGAATGAACCTAGGCCCTTCTGCAGTGAGCCATGCCTCTTCCCCATGAATTATAACCACATAGGTCCATATAAGTCATCAGGCTGCCACCAACATATGGTGACCCCAGCAAGTGGCTTCCAAGGCAAGTGAGAAGCGGAGGTGGTTGGCCATGGCCTTCCTCTGCAAAGTCTTCCTCAGTGGTCTCCCTTCCAAGTACTGACCCTGCTTAGCTTCTGAGATTTGATGAGATCAGGCTACAACATGCCGCATTCCCTACCTAATAATGACAGAGAGTTACATGTTGGACCATCTAAAGCTCTCCAAGGCCTCGGTCAAAGAAACTGTACCCAGAGATCCTTTTTACTGGAGATGTCATGGACTGAACTACTGGGATAGTTGGTAAAAATAGCAGAGTTTGGCCCAGTCATAGAAGCGTAATACTGAGTGCAGTACATAAATCTCCCAAGGAGTATATTGCAAAAATATATATATAAATGGGTGTGTGTGTGTAAATTTACATTTATGCAAGTAGGTCCAGTTCACATTCAGGTTGCAGTCAGGAGGAGGAGGATTTGATTTACACCCTGCCCTTCACTTGAAGTCTCAGAGTGGCTTACGAACTCCTTTCCCTTCCCCTCCCCACAACAGACACCCTGTGAGGTGGGTGAGGCTGAGAGAGCTCTTTCCACAACTGTCCTTGAGAGAACAGCTCTTGCCCAAGGTCATCCAGCAGGGGCAAGTGGAGGAATGGGGAATCAAACCCGGATCTCCCAGATTAAAGTCGGCACACTTAACCACTACCCCAAAGAGAAAGAAGACTAATCTAAAGAGTACTTTCCCTATCACAAATG
>NW_015167313.1:7893-8138 GCF_001447785.1 Gekko japonicus
CCGCCTGAGCCCCTGGAGAGCCGCTGCCAGTCTATATAGGCAATACTGACTTTGATGGACCAAAGGTCTGATTCAGTATAAGGCAGCTTCATGTGATCCCAGCCTTAAACTGTGTTTTGCTGCTGGAGAAACTCCCTGACATGGCAGAACTGGCCTGCTTCTCTGCTCCCTATTTATTTATTTTATTTCTCTGTACCCTCCCTTTCTTCCCAATGGGGACCAAAGTGCCTTACGTGGTTCTCCTC
>NW_015167313.1:8815-9019 GCF_001447785.1 Gekko japonicus
TCCCCCATGGGAACCCAAAGCAGCTTACGTCCTTCTCTCCTCCATATTACCCTCACAACAACCCTGTAAGGCAGGTTAGGCCGAGACGGCGTGACTGGCCCGAGGTCACCCAGCGAGCTTCCATGGCTCAAGTGGGGATTCGAACCCGGGTCTCCCAGATACTAACCCGACTCCCTTAGCCATTAAACCGCACTGGTGGGATGG
>NW_015167313.1:9377-10300 GCF_001447785.1 Gekko japonicus
CGGTTCTGCCCTGGGCTAGAATCACAGAGCCTAAGAGAAGCCGATGCCAAAATAAAGTACAGAGGTACAGGCTGGTATGATTGTCCCCAGTGTTAAGCCGCGAACCACCAAGAAATGGACTAGAAAGTAGGGAGGAAGGCCCCCCCCCCCCCCCCCGGTTCTGCCCTGGGCTAGAATCACAGAGCCTAAGAGAAGCCGATGCCAAAATAAAGTACAGAGGTACAGGCTGGTATGATTGTCCCCAGTGTTAAGCCGCGAACCACCAAGAAATGGACTTTATGGCAAGACTATCACGGGAACCTCTCTGTCTCCTTTAACTGTAGTTTTCTGGCCCTGAGATTTCCACCAGAAAGAGCTAGATTTGAGCCCAGCAGCCCTGTTTTCAAAGAGCTGGCTTTGATTCTGGTAGTGCCTTAGAAATCAACAAGATTTTCATGGTAGGAGCTTTTGAGGTCTGAGGCTCCTTTTGTCCCTTGTATCTGATGAAGAAGAAGAGGAAGAGGAAGAAGAGGAAGAAGAAGAGGAAGAGGAGGAGGAAGAGGAGGAGACTGGATTTATACCCTGCCCTTCATTATGCAAAGGAGTCTCAGAGCGGCTTACAAACCCCTTCCCCTTCCCCTCCCCGCAACAGACCCCCTGTGAGACAGGTGGGGCTGAGAGAGCTCTGAGAGAACTTGTGACTGACCCAAGGTCACACCAGCAGCTGCATGTGGAGGAGTGGGAGATTCTCCCAGATTAGAGACCGCACTCTTTGACTCTCGGAAGCTTACACACTGGAAACCTTGTTGGTCTCCAAGGTGCCGCTGGACTCGCACCTGGCTCTTCCAACAGCAGAGCAACGTAGCTACCCACCTGATACAACCAGAAACAGGAAAGGACAAAGGGAGATTTGACTCTTGGGAGAAGAAGAAGAGGAGGAGGAG
>NW_015167314.1:0-4980 GCF_001447785.1 Gekko japonicus
ACTTCCTGGGTTGCCCGCCCCCGCACTCCAGTTAATGGAGCTGTGGGAGCGAATTGGGAAGAGGAAACAGCATTGTGTGATGCCGTGACGTCACTTCCTGGATTGCAGCAGGAAGAGACATCACAGCATCACACGACCTCGGTTTTTAAAGTCTCCGCCCCCTCCCAGTGCTCCTGGGGACTGACAGACCACCAGCTTAAATGGATTGAAAAGGGGGCTGGACCAGTGCATGTATCGCTGGCCGGTAGCCATGGTAGCCAAAGGGAGCCTCCGGGCCCAGAGGCAGAAGGCCTCGGATGGTCAGATGCGGGGAAGCAGTCAGCAAGGGCGAGCCGTTGACAACGGGCCCTGCCGGTGAGTTTCCTTCTGGCATCTGACTAGAAGCAGTTTCCAAGTAACCGTGTTGGTCTGCGGTAGAACAGCTAGATTCGAGCCCAGTAGCCGGTACAGGCAAGCCCAATCTTGTCAGATCCCGGACGCTAAGCGGGGCCACCCCTGGCAAGTACTTGGACAGGAGACCTCCAAAGAATTCCAGGGACGGGAGGCAGAGGCAGGCTATCAAGCCACTTCTATGAACGTCCTCCGTGTCCCAGTAGGAGTTGCCAGAGGCCGCCAGGACTTCCAGGCACAGGCGCCAGGCCCGTAGCTACAGTGGGGCATTCTGGGGCCCGGCCCGCCTTCCTACCAAATCCCCCGAAAAAACTTCCTTTCGGCCCTGACCCCCTGACTTTCTGGTAAGATGCAGCGGCCACCGTGAACTCCCCCATGCTGCCGTGGCCGCCGTTTCGCCTTTCCTTCCCCCTGTGCCACACCCTTCTCCCCTGCACTGCACCGATCACGTTAATTAGATTACATTTAATTGAATTAGTCAGTCCCCCCCCCCGAGGAATTTAAATGTCCCCTGACTTAGAAATTCCTGGCTACGGGCCTGACAGGCGCACGAGCGGCACACGGACACACACAAATGCAAAAATACCCTCCTCGAAAAAAGATTGGGGGGGGATTGAAGCCTCTGGCGGCTCCTACTGAGAGCCAGTCTGGTGTCGTGGATAGGAGCGTGGACTCTAAATCTGGGAGAACCGGATTCGATTCTCCGCTCCTCCACATGCAGCTGCTGGTGTGACCTTGGGCCAGTCACAAGTTCTCTCAGAGCTGTTCTCTCAGGCGCAGTTCTCGAGAGAGCTCTCTCAGCCCCACCTACCTCGTGGGGTGTCTGTTGTGGGGAGGGGAAAAGAGCTTGTAAGCCGCTCTCAGTCTCCTTTGGGTAGTGAAGGGCAGGGTATAAATCCAATCTCCTCCTCCTCCTCCTCTTGCTTTTGAACACCCATGATTGGAAGCCACTGGCAGGATTTAACAAAAAAAAATTATAACTTTGATACATCTAGCTTAAAATGAGTGACTTTAAAGTGGGAGTGATGTGGGCCGTTTGCTCCCTGGGTGGAGGAGCGGTATGCTCAAAACTCTCTCTCTCCTCCTTCGCTGACTTAGCGGACAGGCAGCCAGTCTGGTTTCATAGCAAAAGAGGAGTACAGCTTTAAACCAGTCTTATTTATTCCTCACCAAGACGGTAAAAATCTTTGCCTGGACTTTGTTGCGTTAGTAGGCCGCACGTGAAGGAATGCCTTTTGCCCTGACATGCTGGGTTTCTACATGCAGGGATTTTGTAAAAAGATAGAGGACTTCTCCATCCCATGAACCTTTAGGCATAAGCTTAGCCCTTCAGTGACAACAAAAGATCTTCGTGTGGGAGACCTGAGGCAGGCAAGCATTCAGGACGTCTTGGAAACTACTGATTTATTTATATCTCACTTTTCTCAGACTCAAAGCAGCTAAGAACATCGCTTTCCTCTCCTCCCACTTTCTCACGACAGCCCTGAGAGGTAGGCCGGGCTGAGAGTCTGTGACGGGGATCCGAAACCCTGGGTCGCCCAGGGTTCTAAGTCTGCCCCTCTACCCACAAGGAGGTTCTCTTTCAAAGCCAGTTTGGTATAGTGGTGAAGTGTGCGGACTCTAATCTGGGAGAGCCGGGCTTGATTCCCCACCCAAATCACCAGGTATTTCCCCACCTAGAGTTGGGAACTCGACCCGTCCTTCTGCCATTTCACAGAATGTGCCAAACAGAACATTAAGAACATAAGAGAAGCCGTGTTGGGTCAGGCCAATGGCCCGTCCAGTCCAACACTCCGCGTCACACAGTGGTCAGAACCCAGGGGCCATCAGGAGGTCCGCCAGCGGGGCCAGAACTCCAGAAGCCCTCCCATTCTTGCCCCCAAGCACTCAGAATACAGAGCATCACTGCCCCAGACATAAGAACATAAGAGAGGCCATGTTGGATCAGGCCAGTGGCTCATCCAGTCCAACACTCTGAGTCACACAGTGGCCAAAAACCAGGGGCCATCGGGAGGTCCCCCATTGGGGCCAGAACTCCAGAAGCCCTCCCACTCTTGCCCCCCCAAGCACCAAGAAGACAGAGCATCGCTGCCCTAGACGTAAGAACATAAGAGATGCCATGTTGAATTAGGCCAGTGGCCCATCCAGTCGAACACTCTGGGTCACACAGTGGCCAAAACCCATCAGGAGGTCCCCCAGCGGGGCCAGAACTCCATAAGCCCTCCCGCTGGGCCCCCCGATAAAGAAATGTCTAGGTGTGCATTTTTATGAAGGGATTAGAACTGTAAAAATAGTAAAAGAGAACAGGAACCAGTGTAGTTAACAGACTCGCCAAGAACAAATTGCCAAAAGGCTAAAGAACATGTAATAGAAAGTAATGTATACAAAGTGGTAACAATAGAAAAGGACAGAATGCAAACCATAGACAAATTGTGCATCAGTACACTGCAGTAGAAAAGTGCTAAGTAGGAACAATGGAGAACTATTATATAAATACGACGTTGTGTCCGGATGTTTGATTACAGCGTTTCAGAGTTCATCCTTCATCAGGGTGCTCAATAATAAAATATACAGCTTATTAAGAAAACTATACAATGAAATTGCAAGGTCCATGTATAAATCTAACCAACAGCTTAAATTCAGTGACAAGTGCAGATCCAAAGCAACATTTTAAAACAAATCTGCCCTGCCAATCAAATCTCCAGTGGCCAATCAGAAGCCTTGCTGGGCAAAAGCCCTACCTGGCCCCACCCACTTCCTAAAAACACTTGGCGGTTGCCAGAAAAGGTGTCTGCAGGTGGCATGGTGCCCACAGGCGGTGGCCTTGGGGGCCTTGTTTTAGACTGTATGAGTATGCTGCCTTTGTTCCATAACCCGTCTTGAGTCTCAAGGAGAAACGCAGGCTATAAATAAAGCATCTAAACAGAGTTGCCAGGTGCTTATGTTCTGCGGGCAGAAGTGACGTCATTGCGCCAGGCACGTCGTGTGGGGGGCACTCTAGCATTTGGCCCCAAACTCTGTGGTCACCATGAAGTTTTTAGCCAAGTGCATTTGGCTAAAAACAGTGTGGCAGGGCTCTTCAGGGGCGGGGCTCCCCCTCTAGCTAACTGGCTGCCAGCAGATTAGGGATCCCAGAATCGGGGGGAAACCCGCCCCGATCGGGTGGATGGCAAGTTGACAACCCTACATCTCAACTAGGGTTACCATATTTTGAAAAGCAAAAAAAGAGGACGTATTTCCGGACTCACTAACTTTAAACGTGGTCACTATGACACATCTCATTTTCAACACCCCTATTCTTTAAGCTGTGATAAGTGCTACTAATTAGGAATATCCCTAACCTTCCAACCCAAAAAGAGGACATTTTCGTCAGTTGTTTAAGAAGAGCCCAGAAGCACACACACACACACACACACACACACACACACGGAGAGGACGTGTCCTCTAAAAAGAGGACCTCTGGTAACCCTAAAGGGAACAAACAGAAAAGAGACGAGCAATCCTGAAACTCTGATCAGCAAGAAATCTTGCAAAAGAAAAGTTCCCAGTGGCTTCGGCCCTATGGCTAGAAACCAGCAACTTGTTAACATAGACACAATGTTCTTGTTTTCACAGCCGCTGCATTTCGAGGGAGTGTCGTTCTAAATTAAAAGCAGCTTTTCCTCGTGCATTAGCATGACATATTAACTAAGTTCATGGTGTGTGTGTGTGTGTGTGTGTGTTTGGAAGTGTTAAAAGAAACAGGTAGCCTTGCTATCATTTCTTGAGAGTAACTCAGGTTAGGAGTTTCCTCTCCGTTTCTCTACGGGCGCATTTACGTCGCTCCTTTGACTGTGGGACATATGTGGGTTTCTTGGCAGGGGCTGTGCTGAGATCAGCACGTCTAGACTGCCCCAGTTTGGTTGGCCCCAAATGACAATGCTGTTCAAAAAACAATTTTTTTAAGCCTACGGAAATGGTAGTTTACTTGAACTTTCTGTTCCGACAGAAGGCTTTTGCTCAGTTGTACACCTAAAAGGCGACTCTACACATGGACATCACCAGATGGGCAACACCGAAATCAGATTGACTATATAATTTGCAGTCAAAGATGGAGAAGCTCTATCCAGTCAGTAAAAACAAGACCTGGAGCTGACTGTGGTTCAGATCATGAGCTACTCATTGCAAAATTCAGACTTAAACTGAAGGACTCCGAGTGAAGGGTGGGGTATAAATCCAATCTCCTCCTCCTTCTTCCAGCAGGGGGCTCCAGCCTGTTCTCTGAGGTCTTCTTCACCCGGAAGTGACGTCATCGCACTGGGCATGTCATAAAGGGGACGCTTTAGCATTTGGATAAAAAAAACCCTCTGTGGTGACCATAGAGTTTTAAACCAAATGCTGGAGCGTCCCCCGCACTACATGCCCAGCGCGATGACGTCACCTCTGGGTGACATCCAGGGGTCATTTCCTGCAGGAGCGCACAGGAGCGGAGCTCCGGCAGTAAAGAGCCCAAGGGGCGGGCACATGCAACAAGCCCCACCCCCTGCTCCCAGCAACCCTCAGTCAGAGCAAGAAGCAGCCAGGTAAGTTGCAGAGGCCCCCCACCCACCC
>NW_015167314.1:5430-5570 GCF_001447785.1 Gekko japonicus
GTAAGCCTGCTTCTGGATCACAGTCAGTGTTCCCTCTATGCTGAGTTAGTGTGAGCTAGCTCACAGAGTCTTAGCCTCCGGCTCACACATTTTTGCCTTCGCTCAGGAAGGATGGCTCCAGAGCAAACTAATGTATGCAG
>NW_015167314.1:6449-6641 GCF_001447785.1 Gekko japonicus
ACCCTGATGCTGGGAAAGATTGAAGGTCAAAGAAGACGGGGACAGCAAAGGATGAGATGGTTGGACAGTGTCATAGACGCAACGAACATGAAATTGAGCCAACTTCAGAGGACAGCGGGACACAGGAGGGCCTGGCGGGAGCTGGTCCATGGGGTCGCGAAGTCGGACTCGACTGTGCGACTGAACAACAAC
>NW_015167314.1:7083-9358 GCF_001447785.1 Gekko japonicus
GCGGAGCACCGGCAGTAAAGAGCCCAAGGGGCGGGCACATGCAACAAGCCCCACCCCCTGCTCCCAGCAACCCTCAGTCAGAGCAAGAAGCAGCCAGGTAAGTTGCAGAGGCCCCCCACCCACCCAAAACAGTCCAGTGGCACCTTTAAGACCAAGTTTTATTCAGGTACAAGCTCTCCCTCCTCTGCAAAGACAGATCTGCATGTCCCCCTCCCCAAATAGCTAGGAATCCAAAACAGTCCAGTGGAGCCTGAGCGGTGGGTGTTGCCTCCTGACACACTTCCGGTGATGTCAGGGGGTGTGGCATATGCAAATAAGTTATGCTAATAAGCTCCTGCACCTCTTGTGCTGGGCACATCAGGCGCGGCAGGATTGGGGCCAGCTTGATGTACTGGTTAGGAGCTTGGACTCTAATCTGGGAGAACCGGGTTTGATTCCCCCACTCCTCCCCATGCAGCTGCTGGTGTGACCTTGGGTCAGTCACAAGTTCTCTCAGAGCTGTTCTCTCAAGGGCAGTCCTCGAAAGAGCTCTCTCAGCCCCACCTACCTCACAGGGTGTCTGTTGTGCGGAGGGGAGGGAAAAGGTTTTGTAAGCCTGCTTCTGGATCACAGTCAGTGTTCCCTCTATGCTGAGTTAGTGTGAGCTAGCTCACAGAGTCTTAGCCTCCGGCTCACACATTTTTGCCTTCGCTCAGGAAGGATGGCTCCAGAGCAAACTAATGTATGCAGTAGCCAAACTTTAATGCCAGTAGCTCACAAAGTAGAATTTTGTTCACCAGACTCCACAACTTAGAGGGAGCATTGGTCACAACTACCTCAGCCGACCTCTGTAAGCCGCCCTGCGCCTGCCCGCAGGGAGGGCGGGGTATAAATACAAATAATAAAATAATAATAAATAACCTCCTGCACCCGCAGTGACTGCAGCTCCACGCCCAGAAGACAACGAAAAACCTCCAGGATCCCTGGCAAAACTGGCCTGGAGAAAAATGGCTTCCTGGATTTTTGCTCACAAGACTCCATCGCTTAGAGGGAGCTTTGGTCACGGTCCTGGTGTTCTCCGGAGGTCTCCCGTCCAGATATTCACCAGGGCCAACCCTGCTTCGCTTCCAAGGTCTGAACGATACCGGGCTAGCCTGGGCCACCTAGGCCAGGCCATACAAGTATGCAAGTTCTGATCCAAACTGAATCCACGGGGTTCCGGGAAATTGAGTTCTGAGCACAAAACCCCCAGACCAGGTCTTCCAGCTGGCCAGGTGGGGGTATACGAGGACGTTATAACGCAGTGGTGGCGAACCTATGGCACAGGTGCCAGAGGTGGCACTCAGAGCCCTCTCTGTGGGCACGCGTGCCATCGCCCCAGCCAGGCCCAGACCATCATTAAAGTGTCGAATTCTCTGCCAAATACTTTTAAGTAAATGAAAGCATTTGGGATTGCTTTCCTTACTTTGTTTGGATCATCTCTCCTTAACGTATGAGTGGTTTTTTCTAAAGTAAAACCTCAGTATTCAGGTTAAATTGCCGTGTTGGCACTTTGTGATAAATAAGTGGGTTTTGGGTCACAGTTTGGGCACTCGGTCTCTAAAAGGTTCGCCATCACTGTTATAACATGTGAATCGCCCCTTAGGCTGCCACGGATTTGAGTTTACCTGCTTCGGGACAGGAGTCCCAAAGTATAAACCGGATTCCGGAAGGGCAGGTTCTTCCAGCTCCCAGCCGAAGCTGCCGTTGCGGAGCTCTGACTGACGCACGGAACCAGCCAGTCGCAGCCGCCATTTCCCCCCCAGCCAGCGGCGCCCAGCGCGGAAGCCGCTCGCAGCAACGTTCCAATTACCTCCCGCTCACACGCCCGCCCCGCCCCCCGAACAAACTGAACCTTAATTAAAAGCGTTGAATAAGCACGCCAAGTGCTTGGCAAAGATGGCTTTAAAAATGAAAAAGGTCCCAAAAGCCCATACAGGGAAATAGGCAGGGTCGAGATGCATCCCAACATTCTTGCCAGGGATACCTCTGGCAAGGACTGGAACCAGGGGCTTCGCTGGATGTGCCCTGGGCGGGGTTCCAGGTTTGGAGCTCCCGGCAGTTTAAAAAAAAAAGATTGGTTTTCAGGGCCACCCGGAGGGCAGGGGGCACACACCTGAAAATTAAGCTTACAATATCGCCGGGAGCTCTGCATGTGGAACTCGCAGCCCCTGGCTTCTTAGACCCTGAGGTGGAGGAAAGCAGGGCCCAATTCGTATCCCCAAACTAAGGGTGCCAACCAATGTTCCCTCTAAGC
>NW_015167315.1:0-1248 GCF_001447785.1 Gekko japonicus
CTTTTTCTACAAAAAAGCCCTGCATAAAAGGCACATGAGGACTAGAGACGGGCCTTTCTCAGTGGAGTGCCCTCCACTCTGAGGACTTGCTGTCCTTTAGTGACAAAGAGCTTCCCCGGTTGTGTTCTGTTTCTCTTCAACCAGCTTGTTCCTGAAGGTTTAGCCAGCCAAGCCTTCCTCTCTCTCCGCAGGGTTGCTTTTGACAGTTTTACGTTCTCTGTCATTTTATTACTTCTGAACACTTGTGTTTACGGTGGACTGTTTTTATGCTGCCTGATGCTCCCGGAGCCCAGTGATTTCCCAGCAGGTCTCTTTAGAGGCAGCTCAAAGTGAATCAGATAACCCAGCCTCCAGGCCACACTGCACCTTTGATGCGCTTCAGCTGCCATGGGAAACACACAGGGTGTGGGAGGTGAGAAGCGGTGTGGTTGTGCTGCTTGTGCATGAGTAAGTCCATGCAGAGAGGCCTGCTGCGCATTCCATTTCACTGTGGGGGGAAACCAGAGGAAGTTTCTATCATTTCTAGATGCCGAGGAAGTCTTTGATAGGTCAGCACATTTTCAGTTAGCTCGTTTTAACGCTTTTGGATTCTGTGCAGACTTTATAGATTGGGCTGAAATTGTACGGGCCTCTTCAGAAGTAAGACTGAATTGATTAGGTTTACTTTTGAGATTGGGGTGGGTGGGTGGCAGTGTTCCCTCTAAGCTGAGTTAGTGTGAGCCAGCTCAGTTTTTTAGCCTCCAGCTCACAGAATGTTGTCTCAGCTCTTTCAGTTCTTTCTCGTTCTTCTGTTCTGAAAGAACGGATAAAGGTACAAGAAAGTATAATGATGATAAAAGCAAATAAGGAGGGAGAGAAAAGAAGACTAATAATGTTGCAACATCAAATGAATTGTTTACTTAAGGAAGAAGTGGCAAAAGACAAGGTTATCCCCTATTCACTCTCTTATTTGCCTTTGCATTGGGACCTATGGTGGTGGCAGAAAGTGCTGAGACGTCCCAGCTGACTTATGGCAACCCTGCGAGGTTTCCAAGGCAAGAGCTATTCAGAGGTGGTTTTCCACTGCCTGCCTGCCTCCATGTTATAACCCTGGACTTCCTTCGAGGTCTCCTACCCAGGGGTCATTTCCTGCAGGAGCGCACAGGAGCGGAGCTCCAGCAGTAAAGAGCCCAGGGGGCAAGCACATGCAACAAGCCCTAACCTCTGCTCCCAGCAGCCCTCGGTCAGAGGAAGAAGAAGAAGAAGAAG
>NW_015167315.1:1654-6458 GCF_001447785.1 Gekko japonicus
GTCCAGTGGAGCCTGAGCGGTGGGTGCTGCCTTCTGACACACGTCCAGTGATGTCAGGTGTGGCATATGCAAATAAGTTATGCTAATGAGTTATGCTAATGAGCTCCTGCACCTCTTTTTCTACGAAATGACCCCTGGCACCTGGTATTTTTGGCCACTGTGTGACACAGAGTGTTGGACTGGATGAGCCATTGGCCCGATCCAGCATTGGCTTCTCTTATGTTCTTAGGTTGGATTAGATGACCCTTGGGGTCCATTTCAGCTCTATGTTTCTGCGATAACCCACATACACACACACCATGAATTTGTCTGATCTCCTGTCAACGCCAACAATACTTGCAGCCTCAGGTTTGCTGCCTCTTTAGAAAGAGGTTCCCTTTACTTAACATTTACTTAACATCTATTGATGGATTTATTCTCCATGAATCTGTCTAATTCTGTTTTAAAGGTAAAGGTTCCCTTGCTCGAAAGCCAGTCGAATCCGACTCTAGGGTTGCAGTGCTCATCTCCGTTTCAACGCTGAAGAGCCAGCAGTGTCCGAAGACGTTTCCGTGGTCATGTGGCCGGCATGACTAAACACCAAGGCACACGGAACGCTGTTACCTTCCCACCGAAGTGGTACCTATTTATCGCCTTGCAATTTCTTGCTTTCGAACTGCTAGGTTGGCAGGAGCTGGAACTAGAGACGGGAGCTCACTCCGTCATGCGGCACATTCGGGTCTCGAACTGCTGAACTACCGACCTTCCACAGCCTGCAGTTCAACGTCTTAACCACTTGAGCCACCCCAGCTCCTGTTTTAAACCCCTCTATTTTGAGGCCATCACTATGTCCGCTGGCATTGAATTCCACAATCTGATTATTTGTTGAGTGAAGAAGGATTTCGTTTTGTCTGTCCCGAGTCTATTGCTCCTTAACTTCATTGGGTGCCCAGCCTTCTAGTATTTTGGGAAAGTGAGGAAAAGCTCACTCTATCCACTCTCTACCTTGTGCCCAATTTTATAAACCTCTGTTATGTCCTTCCTTAGCCATCTTTTTTTCTAGACTGAAAAGTCCCAGATCTCATAGGAAAGATTTCTACCCTCCGCCCTCCTTTGTACTTTTTCCAGGTCTGCAATATCCTTTTTTGAGATACGGTAACCAGAGTTGCACTCAGTATTCCAAATCAGGCTACACCATAGCTTTATATACAATATTGGTTGATTAATTCCCCCCCCCCCAAAAAAGTTGTAAAGTATTTATTAAAAAGAAAATGTTCACAAGCATACTTTTAGCACAGCACCAGACTGAGCAAGGGTTACAAAAGAAATGGGTAAAGCACCAGTCCTCTGTCCTTCTCTCTGTACATGCCCGATCAGATGTTAAAATATAGGACAGGCTCTTTATCTTAGGAGTTCTCGATCTCCACAGAGTTGCCATTAACCTTGAAGCTTCTCCAGCTCTTTTGGTGAGCACATGTTTTTCAATCCCTTTCCTAATAATTCCTAGCATGGAGTTTGCCTTTTTTTCACTTCTGCTGCTCACTGGGTCAACATTTTCATCGAGCTTTCCACTATAACCCCAAGATCTCTGTTGGTCTCAGCCTCGCCCAGTTCATAACCCATCGGCATATATTTAAAGTTAAGATTTTTTTTGTTCCATTATCCATCACCTTACCCTTACCCGTGCTGAACTTCCTTTGCCATGTCGTAACCCACTCACCCAGCTTAGAGAGATCCTCCTGTAGCTCTTCACAATCCATCTTGTTTCTCATCATTCTGAGTAATTGGGTCTCATCCGTAAAAATGGCTGCTACACTGTTCAGCCCCACATATCAAATAATGTATGAACAAATTAAATTGCACCAGTCCCAGCCCTGACCCTTGTAGGACCCCACTGCTCCCTTTCCTCCATTGTGAGATCTGTCCATTTATTCCTGCTCTCAGCCTGTAATTTAACTAACTCCATTAGAAGATAGTTTCATGCTGGTCTGCAGTAAAGCAATTAGATTTGGATCCAGTTGCCCTTTAGAAACCAACAAGAGTTTCAGAGTTTAAGCATTTGAGAGTGGCAGGGAGGTTTGACTCTCAAAAGCTCATACCTAAAACCCTTTTGGTGTCTAAGGTACCACTGGACTCACTGGGATTAGAACCAAGCTGTTGCAAACGTGGGACTGAAAAGGGAGAAATGTCGGGGTAGAAGGTCAGAGCTGGGTGCAATCATATAGACAGTGCTCAACATCAGGGTCTTGGATGAAGTCCCCCCAGACCAGCAAGCAGAGAGAGAAGGCTGTGAACAGTGGGGGGGGGGCAACAGAGAGGGGGAAGCCGAGGAAGAGAGTCCCCCACCTGTGGAAGAATGGAAAAATAGGAAGAGAACTAGCTCAGTCCTGGAAGGCAAACCTGGTAAGGCAAGATTTGGGGGGGAAAGAAAACCAACATGACCACTGTGGGTTTAGGGGAGAGAAGAAGAAGAGAAGGGATTGGATTTACACCTCGCCCTTCACTCGGAGTCTCAGAGCGGCTTACAAACTCCTTTCCTTTCCCTTCCCCACAACAGACGCCCAGTGAGGTAGGTGGGGCTGAGAGAGCTCTGAGAGAACTGCCCTTGAGAGAACAGCTCTGAGAGAACTCTGGCTTGCCCAAGGTCATCCACCAGCTGCGAGTGGAGGCATGGGGAATCAAACCCAGTTCTCCCAGACTGGAATCTGTGCACTCAATTGGAGAGGTTTCCGCCAAACAGCACACCTGAAGCTGCCTTCTACTGAATCAGACCCTCGGTCCATCAAGGTCAATACTGTCTACTCTGACTGGCAGCGGCTCTTCATGGGGTCACTCAGAGGTCTTTCACATCCCCTGCTACTTGGTCCTTTCAACTGGAGACGCTGGAGACTGAACCTGGGGCCTTCTGCATGCACAGGTGTGGGGGTGAGTGCAGGAGACAAGCGCCAAAAGTTTGAGGAAAGGGGAAGAGGAACTGGACAACAGCCCTGATGTAAATTAAAGAAGAGGAACATAAGAACATAAGGAAGTGTCAGGAACCACTGAAACCTGGCTCTGATCATCCCCCGCGGTGAAATGGTGCACGCCAACCTACTCAAGCATTTTGCCACCTTCTCACCTCCCACACCCCGATTCCATTTCTTTTCTGCCACTTCCTAAGCTACACTTGGTTTCTCTTTTTGCCTGCTTCCTTACAGATTCTCTAGGAGCTGCGGTGGCTCAAGTGGTTAAGATGCTGAACTGCAGGCTGTGGAAGGTCAGTAGTTCAGCAGTTCGAGACCCTGCTGTGGCTTCGTGGACGAGCCTCTGCTTGGCATGCAGAAGGTCCCAGGCTCAATCCCCAGCAACTCCAGTTAAAAGGAGCAGGCGGTAGGTGCTGTGGAGTGACTTTCTCCTCCTGAGACCCTGGAGAGCCACAGCCTGTCAAAGGTCCCGTTCACACGAGGGGATTTGGGCCGGGAGCAGGACGGTTCGGGGGCGGAGCAAATGGCCGCGATCACACCACAACATCTGGGAAGCGTAGTGCTTCCGTCCCGAACTGGCCCATCCACGCGATAAACCGCTCCAAGTTGGAACCACCTACCGAGGTGGTTCATCCCAATGGTGCGCCGCAAACCGGGGAGTCTGATCGCCGGCTCATCCTTGCGCCGGCGCGTCCCCGGCTCCTAGGCGAACTGCGCATGCTCTGACATGTGCAGTTCGGCTGGCTCGCCGTCCGATCTGTGTTTTCTCCCCAGCGTCTGATCGTGCCGGGGAGAAAGGCGGCACGGCCAGGGGATCCGTGGGATCCCGCCGTGCCGTTTCAACTTTGGTGCGGCTTTTAAAAGCCACACTTTTTGGCGGCTTTTCCCCTGCCGTGTGGCAGGGGCCTGAGTAGGTGATACTGGTGATCTGATTCAATATAAGGCAGCTTCACACGTTCATATGTTGGCTTTAGTTTTTCTTAGTAGTGAGTTCAAATTTGTAATAAATACTTTATTCAACGTTACATAAATGTCTAGATATTTAACTGAGCCAAAACTCTTGTTTTACCCATGTTATCCCATCTTTATCTGGCTTCAAATTTACGAACATAGCTCCTGATTTTTTATTATTTATTTTATTTATTTACAACATTTATATCCCACCTTTGTGTCCTTACAAGGGCTGCTGAGGCCAAACGTTATTTCTCTCCAGGGACCTTGGAATAAGTGTCTATCACCCACCCCAGAGCTGTACATGATGAAACCGTATTTGTTACCAAGAGTACGACATCTTCCGCGTACAACCCTATTTTAAATTGAATGGAGCCAAGTTTGGGCACAGGAGAATCTCTAATAAGGATCGCTAGGGGTTCTACTATCTGACCTGGGATAGCCTAGGCCCAGGCCACTCTCATTAGATCTTGGAAGCTAAGCAGGGTTGGCCCTGGCTAGGATTTGGAAGGGAGCAGGGGTCATTTCATAGAAAAAGAGGTGCAGGAGCTCATTAGCATAACTCATTAGTGTGACTTATTTGCATATGCCACACCCCCTGAAATCACCGACTGAGGGCTGCTGGGAGCAGGGGGCGGGGCTTGTTGCATGTGGCTCCTTACTGCCGGCGCTCTGCTCCTGTGCACTCCCGCAGGAAATGACCCCTGCCAGGTGCAATCAGGAGGTCCAACAGTGGGGCCAGGACACTAGAAGCCCTCCCCCTGTTTCCCCCACCCCAAGCACCAAGAAGACAGAGAGCATCGCTTGCCCCAGACCGAGACATCCTATTTATACGTTGTGGCTAATAGCCACTGATGGACCTCTGCTCTAACCTCCTGCACAATGCAGGAAATTCACAAATACCCCCCCCC
>NW_015167315.1:6686-10127 GCF_001447785.1 Gekko japonicus
AAGAAGAACAGCTGAGGGGGGTGACATGACTGAGGTTTACAAGATTATGCCTGGGATAGAGCAGGTCGAGAACGAAGTACTTTTCTCCCTTTCTCCCAAGACAAGAACTCGTGGGCACTCCATGAAATTGCTGAGCAGTCGGGTTAGAACGGATAAAATGAAGTACTTCTTCACCCAAAGAGTGATTCGCACACGGAATTCACTGCCCCAGGAGGTGGTGGCGGCTACAAGCATATGGATAAGCATATGGAGCAGAGGTCCATCAGTGGCTCTTAGCCACAAGGTCTAGATAGGAACTCTCGGTCACAGGCAAGGGATGCTCTGTATTCTTGGTGCTGGGGGGGGGGCAACAGTGGGAGGGCTTCTGGTGTCCTGGCCCCACTGTTGGACCTCCTGATGGTGCCTGGTGTTTTTGGCCACTGTGTGACACAGAGTGTTGGACTGGATGGGCCATTGGCCTGACCCAACATTGGCTTCCCTTATGTTCTTAAGATCTCCTCTTATGTTCTTAAGATCTCCCTCTAGTAGAGTTGCCAGGGCTGGGTTGGGAAATACCTGGAGATCCAACATTGGCTTCTCTTGCTCTTATACGGAGCAGAAGTCCATCGGTGGCTATTAGCCACAAGGTACAGATAGGAACTCTCAGTCTGGGGCAAGTGTTGCTCCGTATTCTTGGTGCTTGGGTAGGGCAACAGTGGGAGGGCTTCTGGTGTCCTGGCCCCACTGCTGGACCTCCTGATGGCACCTGGTATTTTTGGCCACTGTGTGACACAGAGTGTTGGACTGGATGGGCCATTGGCCTGAGCCAACATTGGCTTCTCTTGTGTTCTTATGTGGCTGTAGGCAAAGCAAGTCATTTAAAAACATCCATTTAGAGATTTGGGGGGCTGGAGCCTGGGGAGGGCGGGGTTTGGAGAAGGGAGGGCCCTCTGCAGAGTATACTGCCTCAGAGTCCACCCTCCAGCAGCCACTTTCTCCAGGGGAACTGATCTTGGTAACCTGGAGATCCCATGGAATAGTGCAATATCTGGAGGTTGTCAACCCTACCCTCTAGCCTCTGATTTAAGAACCTCCCAAGAAGGAGAGTTCACCACCTCCCAAGGAAGCCTGTTCCGCTGAGGAACTGTCCTGTCAGGAAGTTCTTCCGAACTCCTTTGGTTCAATTTCAACCCGTGGATTCTGGTCCGACCTTCTGGGGCAACAGAAAACAGCTCCATCCTCTGTGTGACGGCCCTTCAAAGACTTGAAGCTGGCTATCCTATCATCTCTCAGTCGTCTCCTCTCCAGGGTGCACAGACCCAGCTCCTTCAACTTTTCCTCATAGGACTCGGTCTCCAGACCCCTCGCCATCTTTGTCGCCCCCCTCTGGCCACGTCCCCATGGTAACATAACGGAGCCTCCCTGGTTCAGAGGCAGTTGTTCTTGGTATAGCCAGGGCTGGGGGCAATAGCAGAGAGAGACTAGCTCTTCCATGCTCTTCTTATAGCCTTCCATTGTGTCAAACATGGTGCCAGACTGGATGGACTCCTTGGTCTCCCCTAGCAGGGCTGTTCTGTATGTTTCTGCACAGAGGGAGGAAACATTGCAAGTCCCAGTGGGGCTGCTGCTCTCCCAAAGCAGTTTCCTGTTCTCTTGATTCCAAGAAAGGCGAACTTCCTCTGCTGCTTTTCTGTGAAAAGGGAGTGAACGTGCTGCAGGCAAGGAATGGGCAGTCTCCCTTGGGACTTGCCCACTGTCTCAATGCAGCTGGAAGGTCACCTGTACCAGGGCCGGCCCGAGGTGTTTCTGCGCCCTAGGCAAGGTGCAGTTGCCAACCTCCTGATGGGGCCTGGAGATGTCCCTGCTGGCCGCCTCCTTGTTCTCCGGAGCCTCTAGTTCCAAGAAAGGCAAACTTCCTCTGCTGCTTTTTTCTGGTTTGAGAGCTGGATCACGGCCAGACTTACTGCTGTGAAAAGGGAGTGAACGTGCTGCAGGCAAGGAATGGGCAGTCTCCCTTGGGACTTGCCCACTGTCTCAATGCAGCTGGAAGGTCACCTGTACCAGGGCCGGCCCGAGGTGTTTCTGCGCCCTAGGCAAGGTGCAGTTGCCAACCTCCTGATGGGGCCTGGAGATGTCCCTGCTGGCCGCCTCCTTGTTCTCCGGAGCCTCTAGGTGGGAGAGGAGTGGCGAGGTGGCTGGCTCGGGGACTCGGGAGAGGTGGGAGCTGCCTGGCGGGTGGGAGGGGTGGGGGCTTGGCAGTCCTGCCCCTCCTTCCCTCCCCTCCCGCAGGCACCCCTCCCTGTCTGAGAAGCGGCAGCCCAGCAGGCAGGAGGCGCCCGGGAAGGTAGGCTCAAGGGAGCCCCCGAAGTGGGCGGGCGACAAAGCAGCCGGGTGAGCGCACGCACGGCCGGGGCTGGCGGGTGGTGGTGGCGGCAGCAGCCTTTGCGCCTGCATGGACCGGCTGCTGGCTGGGGGACAGGGAGCGGGCACGTTGGGCCGAACCCCCATTGGAAAACAGGCTGCCTGAGCCAGCCCCAGCCCCTCCGAGTGGCCACCGCCACTGAGAGGCTGGAGCCCACCGTCGGACGGACGCACGGGGTGCCTCAGGTGGTGCTTTTGGAGGGGGAGGCATAGTTTTGGGGTGGCACAGCCAAACTGCACCCAGCCCCACCCCCACCAAAAGCCTTGCATCTCCCTGACCGCCGCCTCTTTTTCCTTGAGTCCGGCAAGCTCAGCACTTGCTGGACTCGGGGAGAAAGAGGTGGTGGTGATGGCCAGGGAGACACAGGGCTTTTGGCGGGGGCTTCCCTGAGTCCGGCAAGCTCAGCGCTTGCTGGACTCGGGGAGAAAGAGGTGGTGGTGATGGCCAGGGAGACACAGGGCTTTTGGTGGGGGCAGGGGAGGGCTTTGGCAGGGGGGGCGGGTCCAGTTTGGCACCCCAAGGGCCGGCTCGCGCTCTAGGCAAATGCCTAATTTGCCTAGTGGGTGAGCCGGCCCTGACCTGTACAGTTTTGTGCAAATCACCGGGGTGCAGGGCCCCTCCATAGCTCGGGAAGCAGCAACTTATTTAAACCAGGCCCAAGTGCCATAGAGGTCAGCAGGGCCTGTGTGCTGCTTCCTCACAAGTAAAGGCCCTGGGAGTCAGCAGCAAGTTAGAGCCAGAGGAATCAGGCAGGGGAAACAGAGAAGATTTCTGGCGGCTCACCCTCCCAGCTAATTGCTGGCAAGGACACACAGCTGGTGAATGTCTTGCCTCGCTGTTCTGTGATTTTAAGAATGCATAGGCAATTCTGTAATTTAAATATTGTGTACTTCCTAAAACTTATTAGCGTCAAGTACATTGTTGCGACTGATTTTGTGCTGGTCACAAACCGTAATAATAAATTTGATTTGATTTGTCTTGCCTTGTGTTGTGTTATGTACTAAGCATCGGTGGGTCATCCCTGAGTTAGTATCCGAGAC
>NW_015167316.1:0-2305 GCF_001447785.1 Gekko japonicus
CGTCTGCACGAAATCCTTTAATTCCTTTTTTGGGGGGGTTGGCATCTGTGTTTGTGTGCCTTGGTGTGCTTTTGTGCCCCTGTGCCTGGAAGTCATGGCGACCTCTGGCAACTTTTACTGGGCACAGAGGACATTAAGAGAAGTGGCTTGATACAGCCGGCCTCTGGCCTCCCGGCCGTGGTATTCTTCGGAGGTCTCCCATCCAAATACTTTCCAGGTTCGGCCCTGCTTAGCTTCCAACAGCCGAGGAGACTGGGCTTGCCTGGGCTATATCCAGGTCAGGGCTTTGATTACTTAACAAAAATTATATCTATATGGTGCATCACTCTGAGATGCCTGGAAGAAGGCTGGAATAGAAATGTGACCGTTTCCCTGCTCCAGATGGACCTCGGAGGCAGTGCTTTGAACGCCCATTCGTACACTGTGGGTCGCTGGAGTGAGTGTGAAACCACGATTCTCCGTGCGTGGAAGGAAGGTATGGGAGCCCTGCTGGATCAGGCCAAAGGCCCATCTAGTCCAACACTCTCTGTGTCAGGCAGTGGCTAAGCAGGGCCTAGAGGGCGAGGCCTTCCCCTGATGTTGCCTCCTGGCTCTGGGGTTCAGAAATTTAGTGCCTCTGAATGTGGAGGTTCCCCTCGGTCACCATGGCCATTCATAAACCTGTTCTCCATGAATCTATCTACTCCCCTTTTAGAACTGTTTATTCCCGTGGCCAGCAGCACATCCTCTGGTGGCGAATCCCACATTTTGATCCCTCTGTATAAAGCAGCATTTCCTTTTGTCTGTCCTGAACCTACTACCCATCAGCTCCATGGGAGGCTTTCGTTGTAGTCTCTGGAGCTCCAGCTTTTGCCACCGCATCTGCCTGAGGATTCCCTTTTGCTTCTGGAGTCTCTCCCTTCCGATGCCCTCCGATGTGAACTCCTGCAACCACTGCAGCCAGGCATTTTCTCCAACAGCCGCAAGATCAGATCCCACACATTTAACTGATGCAACAGCCCCATGGCTGGCTCACCACTTTCATGCCAGCGTAGCCCACAAGAGTCGAGTTTTGCGCACAGGAGGCAGCCTTCCAGCCGGGGCTGGTGTAGGAGAGGCTGTTCCTCCATACCCAACCAACCAACCAACCTCTTCCTCCCCAGGCCTCTCTCTCTCTGCATGCTTTCAATGCAACTCTTCAGTCCGGGGAAGATTTTATAATAATGGGAGCTTCAGACGTGCAGCAGTTTCCGATTCGCCTCCATGTTTTTTAAAAAAAAGAAATACTATTAAAGGGGCGTGTCACAATTATGCTCCCGCAGCTGCGTCCGAGAAGTCTGGCCACATTCTTCCTCTTCCTCCTCCGCCTCCCCCCAGTGGGGCTGGTGGCTGGAGGGGACTCCATTCCCCAGGAGGCCTTGCGCGAGCACCCGGGAGGTCGACCCCGCCCTTTCCCAGGCGTTGTGGGGGGAAGGAGGGGGTGGGTCTGTTTTGTGTGTGTGACTGATTGAGGCCGAGGAGCCCGTCTGCGGGGAAAAGGAGGGGCGGCTTCAAAAGGGAATTGGATAAGCATATGGAGCAAGATAAGAACATAAGAGATGCCAGTGTTGGATCAGGCCAAAGGCCCATCCAGTCCAACACTCTCTGTCACACAGTGGCCAGAAAGACCAGGGGCCATCAGGAGGTCCAGCAGTGGGGCCAGGACATTAGAAGCCCTCCCACTGTTGACCCCCCCCCCCCAAGCACCAAGAAGACAGAGCATCACTTGCCCCAGAGCCGCTAGCTATACCTTGTGGCTAATAGCCACTGATGGACCTCTGCTCCATATGCCTATCTAATTCCCTTTTGAAGCCGTCCATGCTTGTAGCACCCACCATTTCCTGTGGCAGTGAATTCCATGTGTTAATCACTCTTTGGGTGAAGAAGTACTTCCTTTTATCCGTTCTAACCCGACCGCTCTGCAGTTTCATGGAGTGCCCACGAGTTCTTGTATTGTGCAGCTCTGCTGTTTCATGAGTTGCGTCGGAGAAGTCTGGCCACATTCTTCCTCTTCCTCCTCCGCCTCCTCCGGGGGCTGGTGGCTGGAGGGGACTCCATTCCCCAAGAGGCCTTGGGAGCACCCGGGAGGTCGACCCCGCCCTTTCCCAGGCGTTGTGGGGGGGAAGGAGGGTGTGTGTGTGTGTGTGTTTTGTGCGTGTGACTGATTGAGGCCGAGGAGCCCGTCTGCGGGGAAAAGGAGGGGCGGCGTTTGCATCCCCCTCCAGCGCCGCGAGGGTTAAGGGGACGGGGCTGGTTTTGCAAGGGGGCGGGGGGGGCTGGCTGGAGG
>NW_015167316.1:2654-9865 GCF_001447785.1 Gekko japonicus
GTCTCTAAGTAGGAGGGGGGAGATATAAGCTGAGGAAGGGGGAGTTCTGCCCCTTGTGACTTTACATGGGGGGGGAGGCAAAGAGCCTTCATTCGGTCCATGAGTGGGAAAGGGCATCGCACATTTGTGTGTGTGTGTGTTGCAGGCCAGTGTTTGGGCTGGGGCTGCTAGTGGGTATCCAAGGGCCTCCCCAGCAGAGAAAAGGGGTTTTTACACTTATTTTATTATATCTCTATCCCGCCCTCCCTTGCCAGGCTCAAGGCAGCTCACACTTACCCACACAATCTGCCTGGTCAGCATAAAACATTCAAAAGCAAATTAAAATCTTACAGACAGTTAAAGTGCTGGCAGTTGATATTCTTCCGTGGATTACGGTGGCTATGAGATGTAATCCTGCCATTCCCACTCAGCGGTATATCGGTCTCCCACAAGCTCCGCCTTGCAGGCCCCGTGGAACTCTGCGAGGTCCCGCAGGGCCCTGATCTCCCCCGGGACCTCTTCCACCAGGAAGGAGCCACCACTGGGGTCCACGGAAACACCAACTCCCCTGGGACAGGCAGAGAGCCATGCCCCCCCCCCCCACATCAGCCTGCCCCCATCCAGAAGGCCGGGTGGGACAAACTTCTCCTGGGAAGACATCACTCTGAGGATCGTGGCCACAGTGACAGGTCCCCTGTAGACAGAACATGAGAAGGGCCCCGCTGGGTCAGTCTGTCCACTCCAACATCTGGTCACACACAGTGGCCAGCCGGGACCTCTGGACGGCCAACAACAGGGCCTAGATGCCGAGGCCTTCTCCTGATGCCGCCTCCTGTGGCTCTGGGGTTCAGAGGCTTCCCCTCAGTCACCAGGGCTAATAGCTAGACATTACCCTCCATTAATCAATCTAATTCCCTTTGAGAGCTGCTTATTCCTCTGGCCGTGAATTCCACGTTTATTTGCTCCCTGCATACAAAAGTATTCTCTTTGGTCTGTCCTGAACCTACTGCCCGTCAGCTTCATTGGATGGCCTCAGTTTCTCCTGTTTTGGGAGAGAGAGAGAAAATTCTTTTTCTTCCACTCTCTGGTGGTGCTGTGGTAGGACTTCCCTTTGCGGAAGCCATGCTGATTTCCCCTCAGCAGGCCTTGTCCTTCGATGTGCCTAACAATTAATTCCATCTTTGATGACAGATTCTACTAATATGCCTGGGAGAAGCGTTGGGTTGCCTGGCCTGTCATTTCCTGGTTCCCCTCTGGATCCCTTTTTAAAAATTGGTGTAACATTGGCTACTCTACAGTCTTGTGCATTTCATGATAGGGTTACATCTACGGGTTCAGCTCGCATCCTTAAGAACTCGCGGATGTATGCCATCAGGACCTGGAGACATTGGGCCTCCTTAGGAGTTGCCTACAATAGTTAATAGCAGTCTACAACAGGTAATATAGCACAATGACATGGATCCCAATCCGCAAACCACAAGGACGCTCCTTCGAATCCAGCAGGGCAACCTGGGTGTGTCTTCGTGACCAGGGTCGGCGATGTAGCTCCCTCTTTTGATCCAACATTGGCTTCTCGATATTCTCCTATGTTCTTAGAGATTCCTTCCTCCATTTTGTTGCAATCAGGGATGGCCCAAGAGAAGGGGAAGGAGATGGAAGAGCAGGACCCAGAAGGACCGGGAAGTGGCAAGAAACCAAGGAAAGGCCCCCATCCCCTCCAGGCGGGGAGTGGTGTTGAATTCTGGGGAGGAGCGGTGCCAGAGGTCCTGCCTCAAGACACGGGGATCTCAGATGAACATCGCCAGTGTTTCCGGCAGTTCCGCTACCATGAGGCCGCTGGGCCCCGAGGGGTCTGCAGCCAGCTCCACAGACTTTGCAGCCACTGGCTGGAGCTGGAGAGGCACACCAAGAAGCAGATCCTGGACCTGGTGATCCTGGAGCAGTTCCTGACTCTCCTGCCCCAGGAAATGCAGGGCTGGGTGAGAGGATGCGGGCCGGAGACCAGTTCCCAGGCGGTGGCCCTGGCCGAAGGCTTCCTCCTGAGTCAGGCCGAGGAGAAGAGGCAGGCAGAGCAGGTGAGGGAGCTTCATGCGGTCCATTCAAGCTGTGATCTACGACCTCAGCCTGAGGCCTCCCTGCCCGAAATGTATCCCTCCAGACACTTGACCGGGGTTGATGGAAAACCGCAACCCTGATTCTGGCCGCTGCGGTTGAAGCAGCTCTGTCGGTGGAGGCAGGGCTGAGGATGGGGGTGGAGATGGGGCGAGATGTGTCTCCCTTGGTCTTTAGCATCCCAACTCCCTCCTGTCTCTCTTACTGCCGTTTCAGAAGTGGGGCCCGTCTGTGGAGATGGAGGCGAAGCCCTCTGAGAAGGAAGAAGGATCTCCTCTGGAGGAAGAGCAGAAGGCGAAGGCCCAGGAGCGTGCCCAAGATGCCCTCTCATGTGGTAAGGGTGCCTTGTGCCCAGATCTGGGCAGATTGTGCAGTTGATGGATAGAAGGTTCAGGAAATACTTCACCGCACAAGGTGGACTTCTGGGTCTCAGTGCCACAGGATGTAATGGTGCCCACTCACCTGAACTATTTCGTCTGTCATTCTTATTATTCTTCACAATCTGATTCTCTCAGTACTTAAGGTTTTAATCAGTCATAAATCATAAAACGCCCTCCAAGGTCTCATAAATTCTTCTTCCATTTTTCCTTTTAAAATTTCCCCCAGAATTACAACTGGACTATAGACGGCAGAGGTCTGTCTCCCTGCAGAAAATGGCTGCTTTGGAGGGTGGACTCTGTGGCATTATACCCAGCTGAGGCCTCTCCCTTCTCCCTGGCAAACCCAGCCCTCCTTAGAGTCCACCAGAAAATCTCTAGAAATCCCCCCCCCCGGCACTGGCAACTGTTCTCAGGCCTGGCCCCAAGGCTCCCTCCCTCCCTCCCTCCCTGAAAGGCCAAAAGAGGCCTGGAAAGGGCCCTTCCCCCACCCTTTGACTGACAGAGCCAGTTAGAAGCGCCCCCCCCCCCAAACGTTCTAATCTCTCACCCTTGATGCCTGAAGCAGATCCCTGCAGAGGCCGTTTCAAAAGGTTTAGAGGGGAATTCATCCGTCCCTGAAGGGATTATTTTAGTTTTTGGATTTTTCTACAAACCCAGGAAGTCTACTGACTATGTAGGAAAAGCTGTTGGGGGAGAGTGAGCCCCCTGTGGGTGGAAATAAGTATCCGCACAGGGAAAAAACCCTCTGCCTAATAGTATATAGACAAGAAAGGGGACCCGCGATACTCGCGGTGGGTGGGTGGGGAGAAGAGCTCCACACAGAGCAGGAGGAGGAGGAAGCAGCAGCAGCAGGTAAGTCTTCCTCCCCCCCCGTCCCCAGACACCAGTGGCACGGCCTGCGTGGCTGCCAGCCACCGAGCCCACCGATCTCCTCCTCCACCCCCGGCTCCGGTGATCTCCTACACCGCTCCTGTCGCCGCCGATCTCCTCTCCCACCCCCGCTCCTGAGTCGAGGCCTGAGCGACTTCCAACCACCGGCTCTTTTGGGGGGATTTAAATATCCCCCCATATGTTTCCCAAGTTTTCAGATTTTTCTGCACACCTGGGGACTGCCCCAAGTGTGCAGGAAAATCTCCTTGCCCCTCAGGTGCCCCCGATGTGCAGATTTAGATACCCACACGCAGGGGGCAACTTGGGAATTAGATATATAGATATGGAGCAGAGGTCCATCAGTGGCTATAAGCCACAAGGTATAGATAGGGACTCTGGGGCAAGGGATGCTCTATCTTCTTGGTGCTTGGGGGGGGGGGTCAACAGTGGGAGGGCTTCTAATGTCCTGGCCCCACTGGTGGACCTCCTGAGGGCACCTGGTATTTTTGGCCACTGTGTGACAGAGTGTTGGACTGGATGGGCCTTTGGCCTGATGCAACATTGGCGTCTCTTATGTTCTTAAAGGCTGAAGACTAGGCTGAGACTGAACTCCCCCCACTCAGGAGCCAAAACCTTTATCTCCTTGGCCGTGCCCGTGGGGTGTGTCCATCTTTTCCCTCAGGGCTGCTGGGAAGTGTAGTCAGGGAGGCATGGCAGCTCCGTTGTTCCCTATGGAGCACCTCCCCTCTCCTAAGGACTACCAGCCTGGCCTCCACTTTAAGGTTCTGCTGCTTCTGCCTGGCAGCCATTTCGTCACATGCTCTGTGTAGGCTTTCCATTGATGCTGACTGGAAAACTGCAGCCGGCGCAAAATGCGGCGGCACTCCTGCTGACATTGACGCCTATGCGGGCCCACGTCCGGAGGTTGCCCCGCCAACGGCATTGGTTGCCAGTTGACTTTCGGATTTGCTTCGAGGTGCTGGTAGTCACCTTTAAAGCTTTATGTGGCCCAGGACCAACACACCTGAGAGACCGCCTCCTCCCACGTGCACGCCCCGAAGAGCCCTGCGTTCTACGGATCAACACCTCCTGGTTGTTGCCGGCCCAAAGGACGTCCGTCTTGCCTCGGCCAAGGCCAGGGCCTTTTCTGCGCTGGCCCCTGCCTGGTGGAACTTGCTCCCAGCCGAGATGAGGGCCCTGCGGGATCTCCTTCAATTCCGCAGGGCCTGTAAGGCGGAGCCGTTCCGCCAGGGCTTCGGCTGAGGCAGCGGGCGTCCCCCTCTACGGCCTCCCTGCGGTGGTTGTCGGCCACCCGCCTCTCCCTCCATCCGTCAACCCAAACAATATGCCAGGGAACCCCACAGCCAGCTGTTTTGTTAGAACTGTGACTGTGTTTCAAGAATCAAAAACTGCTTTTCTTCACAGCAGCTTCCCTTCCTTCCTACCTCTGTCTCTGGGTGATAGAGATGATTTCCTTTGACTTCTGGAGTCCCTCCCTTCCGCTGTCCTCGGATGTGGAGTCCTGCAACCGCTGCAGGGAGGTGGATCTGCTCCAACAGTCGCAAGAGCAGGTCTTCCCTGCTGCCGCCAGAAATCCTCGATGCAAATACGTTATGCTAATGAGCTCCTGCACCTCTTTTTCTATGATATGACCCCTGGAGAACATTTTATACTAATGGAAACTGAAGATGGGCAGTAGTTCCAATTTGCGTCCATTAAAAAAAATCATTAAACAGGTGTGTAACAATACTGCTGCTGTGTCCTACAAGTTTGACCACATTCTAATTCTTCTTCTTCTTCTTCGTCCATAAGAATATAAGAGACGCCAATGTTGGATCAGGCCAAAGGCCCATCCAGTCCAACACTCTGTCACACAGTGGCCAAAAATACCAGGTGCCATCAGGAGGTCCACCAGTGGAGCCAGGACATTAGAAGCCCTCCCACTGTTGACCCCCCCAGGCACCAAGAAGACAGAGCATCACTTGCCCCAGAGCCCCTATCTATACCTTGTGGCTCATAGCCACTGATGGACTGATGGACCTCTGCTCCGGATACTTATCCAGTTCCCTCTTGAAGCCGTCCATGCTTGTAGCCGCCGCCACTTCCTGTGGCAGCGAAGTCCATGTGTTAATCACTCTTTGGGTGAAGACGGACTTCCTTTTATCCGTTCTAACCCGATTGCTCAGCAATTTCATGGAGTGCCGAGGAGTTCTTGTATGGTGAGAAAGGGAGAAAAGTACCTTTTTCTCTACCTGCTCTATCCCATGCATAACCTTATAAACCTCGATCATCTCACTCCTCAGCCGTTGTTTCTCCAGGCTAAAGAGCCCCAAGCGCTTTGACTGTTTTTTATAGGGAAAGTGTTCCAACCATTGATTTATATAGGGGCATTATAATATTGGTTGATCTGTTTTCAATACCCTTCCTTGACATTGCAGCTAATAAAATATTTCTGGGCAAAAGTTCCTACTAACCAAAGTTCATATTATCAACTTAAGATGGGCAGGTCTGGTGTTCATCAAGACTGGTATATTCTTGACTGACAGCTCCATTAGTTCCCATAGGCTGAAAAGAGTATAAATATGGGGCTTCTGGCTCTGTTCGGGGCTGCTTGGCCAACACCCCACCTGTGACTGGGGAGGTCTTTTTATTATTATTGAAATTTTATTAATTTATCTAAAGAAAGGGGGAAAGAAGGGAGGGGGGAAAACGACCGAGATATACAGAATTTCAATTTATCGTTCTGTATGCCTGGCAGGATCTAGTCCATGGGTTGCGAAGAGTCGGACTCGACTGTGCGACTGAACAACATGCATATCTTCCCTTTACAATTTCACTACTATTTCATCTGTCATTTTTATTATTCTTCACTTAATCTTATTCTCTCAGTACTTGAGTATTAACCAATCATAAAACGCCCTCCAAGGCCTCATAAATCTTTCTTCCATTTTTCCTTTTAAAATGTTTCTCAACTTGTCCATTTCGGCACATTCCATAATGTTCAATATCAGCTCATGCAGCGTAGGAATCTTCAGCGTCCTCCATGTCTTTGCAAGTGAGAGTCTAGCAGCGGTGTTTCTGTGTTGCTCTTGGTCTTGCAGCCCAGGAATACGCTTCGTGCCGTAATTATTTAATCTTGTCTTTGTGCCCTAATTGTTAGCCGCCCTGAGCCCGTTTTGGGGAGGGCGGGAAATAAATCGAACAATAAATAATAAATAAATAAATAAATGAAATTCCTAGCTATTTCTAAAGTTATATCAGGTGTTGGGATTTTCTGGATACTGCTGAGTATTGAAATTGCTAGTATGCCATCTGAACTATCACTAGCACTTTAATTGTTCACTGTTGGATTGTTTTAATGTTTAATGTAGATGTTTATAAGTGGTTTTAAAGTTTATATGTGGTTCTTAGGGTACAGGGTACCAATCAATGTAAGCCGTCCTGAACCTGCTCACGGGGAGGGCGGGGCTTAAATTGAAATAATAAATAAATAGAATATATGCTACTGAGTATTACTCGTGTATGGTTTTAAGAGAAGAAGAAGGGAAGAGATTGGATTTATACCCTGCCCTTCATTACCCAAAGGTGTCTCAGAGCGGCTTACAAACTCCTTTCCCTTCCCCTCCCCACAACAGACACCCTGGGAGATTGGTGGGGCTGAGAGAGCTCTTGACAGAAAGTGCTCTTTTTCAAGGACAGCTCTTATCAGAACTACGGCTTGCCCAAGGTCACCCAGCCAGGTGCGAGTGGAGGAGTGGGGAATCAAACCCGGTTCTCCCGGATTACAGTCTGCGCACTCAACCACCACACCCAATCAATACATAGCTTTTGTTCACAGACACTTCTCCCTCCTTCCCTCCCTCCCTCCCT
>NW_015167317.1:0-9655 GCF_001447785.1 Gekko japonicus
ATGCAGTTCTGCAGGGCCTACAAGACGGATGTCTTCCACCAGGCGTTCAATTAGGAGCCACCCTGGGGGATAATGCCCTGCCCCTGGAAATCTTAAATCAGCCTGAGCCACCCATATAATGTTAGATCAGGATCGACCATTAGGATGGCATGGAAGTTGAGCGCCATCTTAGACGTAATGTTAAACTGATATCTGTTATTGGAAATCGGATTATTATTGTTAGCAACTTTAAATATTGTTATTGTTGTGGTTCTAAGATTGCTATTTTATGCATTGTAGTTTTCATGCTTTTGTAAGCTGCCCTGAGCCAGCCATGGCTGGGAGGGCGGGGTATAAATATAATAAATAAATAAAATAATCAACATCTCCTGGTGGTCCCTGGCCCAAAAGACGTCCGTCTAGCCTCCACCGGGGCCAGGGATTTTTCTGCCCTGGCCCCCACCTGGTGGAACATGCTCCCCATTGAGATTAGAACCCTGCGGGATCTTATTCAGTTCCGCAGGACCTGCAAGACGGAGCTGATTTGCTAGGCTTTTGGTTGAGGCAGCGGGCACCCACACATGGCCTCCCCGAGGTTGCTGTCACCCACTTACCCGTCATCCATCCATCAGTAACCAGCCATATCCATCTGTACTGTTTGCCAAATTGCTATATTTCTTTAATAAAAGGTTATGAAATTATGATATTAATGTGCAGTTGGCATAACTAACAGGATCATGACTTTTATATACCAGAGTCCCACTTTATCCAAGTCACAGAAATAGCTGTAGAGACTAGATGACTAAAGCAGTGATTTCTTTACTGAAGGATTCTTAAACTTATAAACATAAAATCAAGCATTCCACACACAATACAGAACTAAGGAAGCAGAAGTGATTTATAGCTGATAGAGGGGGTCAGTCGTGGGGTGATACTACCTGTCCAGACATGCAGAGGTCCATGAAGAAGGGATTATGACCTAAACCCAAAGGGTTTAGGGGTGGACTGCCAGTTGGCATCAGGGCAGAGGCATGCAGTCTGAGACAATGTGCTCACAGATATAGACATTGGAAAACAATGCAGACCAATGGGTGGCCCTGGGGCTGGTCTCAGGTGAGAACAATAGATTACCTGGGCCAATGATGAGTCCCAGGGGTGTGTGGTGACTAATGAAGTTCCATAGAGGCAGAGTCAGGCTTAACAAAAGGCTTGATTAAATCAACCAGGTGCTGGGTGGCTAGTTGAATGAGTTTTCTGACCACTAATGGTCCTGCTAGGGTAGTTTGAAAAGGTTCCCAAGTATAGACAAAAGTTGGGAGATGAGTCTCTGATTAGTTTCAGGAAGGATCATTAATAGTTTGAATGCGTGATTGGTTTATCCCGGTATCCTGAGGGGCAGAGCAGGAAAGACAAAGAATTTACACATAGACACAGGAGAACACAAAAGGGCTGGGTGAGGTACTGGAGAGAAGAGGACTATTTGCCAGGTGGCCTCTGAATAGCTTTCAGAAATGTAGTTCTTCACCTGGTGGAACTCATTGTCATTCCACAAGCATATCTCTGCTGGGTGGAGGGGGAAGACTGCAAGTTTGCCCTTAGGTTGCCTGGCTGTCACCTGAATATGAAATCCCTTTTTGCAGAGTACTTGCAGCCTGACTCTGTGGTTCAAGCTGAGAGTGCTTGACTTTTGGGGACTTTGGTTCAGGTTAGAAAGTGGGCACCCCTGCTTTGGCAGTAAAAGGCAGTGCCTCTGGCAACAGTACTAATGGGCCAGAATTTTCACCAGTAAGAAGAAGAAGAGGAGGAGATTGTATACCCTGACCTTCACTACCTAAAGGAGTCTCAGAGCAGCTTACAATCCCTTCCCCTTCCCCTCCCCACAACAGACAGGCACCCTGTGAGGTAGATGGGGCTAAGAGAGCTCTCCTGAGAACCGCTCTTTCCAGAACAGCTCTGAAAGAACTGTGACTCACACAAGGTCACGCCAGCAGCTGCATGTGGAGAAGTGGGGAATCAAACCCAGATCTCCCAGATTAAAGTCTGCACTCTTAACCTCTACACCAAACTGTAACCATTGATTGTAAATGTTTATATTGTGTTTTTAAATTTTATTGTAATTATTGAAATATGGTGTGACCCACCCTGAGCCTGCTTGAGGGATGGGGAGGAAATAAATATGAAAAATAAATAAAATAATTTCATCTAAGCGGCCAGAGAGGGGATTTAATAAAGCAAACAGTCTGTCAAACATACCAGCTTCAAAGGATCACATAACATTGGAGCCCTCAGCTGTCAGTTTACCCAATTTAAAGTGTTTTGAGTTTGTGATCCCCATTTCTTTTCATTTGGTACCTTCTGAATTCCTCATTGTATCTTAGTAGGACAGTTAGCCTCTTTTTAAAGGTAAATCAAGTGAAGGGGTATGTGGGAAGGCAGGAGATCAGGCTTCAGACATCCCTCATTCTAGAGAACGACACCGGAAGTCTTACTTACCTATTTTATTTACTTTTTTTCTATCCTGCCCTCTGTACTGGTACAGTATCCAACATTGCTAATAACATAATAGGTATAACATTTGAAAACAACTAAACAGCAAGAACATTAAAAGACAGAGTATAAAGAACTTCTAACCCAAATCCAGGCTCCATTGCAAAACCCTCACCATCAAACAGAAGAAATCAAAATCCCAGCATGTTGCAGCTTAGAGTGAAATGAAATCCTTGGTCTGAATCCTCCTTGTGAATGCTTCAAAGGAGTTTTCTCCTGTGAAAATTTGTATTTGTTTCTCCCTTTTTCACAGAAGATGATTTTTTAAATAGAGAAAATCAAGCACGTTTGCCCTTCAGGATGCAAAAATGCTGGTGGGATCTTGGAAGCTGGAGTTTTCCAAAGGTTAGAAGGAGGGGCTTCAGCTTTTTGCTCCTCCACAGTACTAGAAGCAGCCGTATAAATGAGTAAATATGGCAGATTTTTTTTAAAAAATTAACTGATAGTTTAAGATTATAAATTACATAGCAACAGATCCCACAACTGTCTTCCACCCAAGTGTTCCTCTGATGGAGAAGAAGGCCTGGTAGAACACTGCAAAATTCATTTTCTTCCAGAATCCATACAGCCCCGCTCATTATCTGCTTTGCTTGGTTGTTGGTTGGTGATACCTTTAAAAGGGAGGGACAGAGTCACAAAAGAGACAGGGTTTTTTTCCTTCCTGTCCGCAGCTGTTGCTAAGGCACTTCCACGCCCGCCACCAGACAGCAAGGACTCTGCAGTGCAAATGGATTGTGGTAAATTCTATCTAAGGCTTTTGTTGCTGGTGTTTTCAGAGGGAATTCATTTGGGGTGTAAATTTTGAGTTGGGGTGAAGAACACCTGTGTGTGGGATATGGGCTGGAAATATAGATTTCTGTCTTCCTTGCATGGAAGGATGATCAAAGTACTATTATGTAGATTCAGGAGGGAGCAACAGAGCTCCAGTTCTACCTCACAGGAGAGGAAACTTATGTGTAAGTCATTTTGAGCCCCCATTGGGGAGAAAGGGGGGGAAGGTATAAATGTTGAAATAAATGTGGCTGTCTACTTCTCTAACACTGATAGGGCTTACGTTGAGGAAGCATACAAAGAATCAGCATATCAGAAGCCATGCGTGCTAACAATTTGTGGTGAAGGTCAGTACTGACCCCAAGTGCACTTCACTGCTGTTTGCCCCATTGGGGGCTTTATTATGTGTACTAATGAGCTACATGTTGCAAATACGCCTTTTGTCTTCTGTTTCACTTGCATGTGGGCTTTTAAAATTATATATGTGTAATACTGAATAACTCGCCAGGGGTCATAGCTCCAGGGCAGAAAGCATGTTAATGAGTGTTTTATAATAGCTCTCTTTCCTTACAGTTTTGTTGTATTACACACATTCAGAGATGTATTGTAGCATTTATAATAGTTGAAGAAATAATTGCTGAATTGGGGTTCAACAGTCGATTTAATTATAATAACCAGAGCTGGTTCTATACAGAAATCTTGTCTTTCATTCAGTCTGCAAAATGTGAAGTACAGTTTTGAACAGGCTTGCATTGGCTCAGGACTGTGTAGAGAAGAAAGAGGAGGTTTAATCCTTCAACCTCTGAGAGTTTTACCTTTGCAAACCGGTTCTCCTGGTCTGTCATGACCAATTTAAAGAAGGAAGGATGGGTATTTTTGCAGAGCACTCATAGGGTTGGCAGCTCTGGGTGGGGAAATACCTGGAGATTTTGGGGGTGGAGCTTGGGGATGGAGGGTTTGGGGGGAGGGGAAGGACCTCAGTAGGGCGCAGGGTGCCACAGAACCTGCCCCCAAAGCAGCCATTTTCTTCAGGGGAGCTGATCTCTGCCACCTGGAGATAAATTGTAATAGCATGAGTTCTCCAGGCCCCACCTGGAGATTGGCAACCACAAGCACATGGGGCAGGCTTCGAAAAGTGAAAAGGAATGGCGGTTGAAGATTAAATCTCTTCCTGGATCTGTGCCACTCCTGGCTTATTAAAGCTGGCCATGAGGGGTTTCGAGGTGCACTGTGGGAGATTGTCAACAGGTCCCTCGTTGAGGGATGGTTCCCCGGAGCACTCAAGGAAGCAATGGTCCACCCTCTCTTGAAAAAACCATCTTTGGACCCAACCAAATTGGCCAACTATCAGCCGGTTTCCAGTTTGCCCTATTTGGGCAAACTCATTGAGAGGGTGGTGGCGTCACAGCTACAGGGTTACCTGGATGAGGCTCCCATCCTCGATCCCTTCCAGACCGGTTTTCGCCCGGGTCACGGGATGGAGACGGCGCTGGTTGCTCTGACGGACGATCTCGGTAGGAATCTGGATCGAGGTGGCGTGGTGGCACTGGTGCTGTTAGATCTGTCGGCTGCGTTTGACACGGTCGACCACCAGTTGCTGGCCCGCCGCCTCGCCGATGTGGGGATTCAGGGGCTTGCTCTTCGATGGTTTGCCTCTTTTCTCCAAGGCTGGGGACAGAGGGTGGCGATTGGGGACCAGCGGTCCTGAAGGCACTCCCTTGAGTGCGGGGTGCCCCAGGGAGCTGTGTTGTCCCCTATGTCATTCAACATCTATATGCACCCCCTCGGCCAGATTGCCCAGAGGTGTGGGCTTGGGTGTCATCAGTACGCTGATGATACCCAGCTCTATATGATGCTAGGCGGCCAGTCGGACTCTGATCCTGATGACCTTCATTGGGCATTACAAGCTGTGGCTGGTTGGCTCAGACTGAGTAGGTTGAAATTAAACCCGGCAAAGACGGAGGTCCTGGGCCTGACCGGTTTGGGGTTGGGGCTCCCCCTCCCGACCTTCGGCGGGGTGCCGTTGGTGCCTGCGTGGGAGGTTAGGAGTTTGGGGGTGCTCTTGGACCCCTCGTTAACAATGGAGGCCCAGGTGGCAACCACTGCCAAGGCGGTCTTTTACCATCTGCAGCTGGCTCGGCAGTTGGTCCCCTACCTTGACCGTGATGACCTGGCCACTGTGATCCATGCGACGGTTGCCTTGAGGCTAGACTACTGTAACACTCTCTACTTAGGGTTGCCTCTGTCGCAAATCCGGAAGCTGCAGCTAGTGCAGAATACTGCGGCCAGGCTGCTGATGGGCCTCTCTAGGCGAGCCCACATCCGGCCTGTGCTGCAAGTGCTGCACTGGCTGCCGATAGCATACCAGATTCGCTTCAAAGTGCTGGTTCTCACCTGTTAAGCCCTGAATGGCCGGGGTCCGGCTTACCTGAAGGACCGTCTCTCCCGGTATGTTCCCCCAAGAGCACTGAGATCGGGGAGTCTCCATCTCTTGGAAGTTCCAGGCCCCCGAGAAGTGAAGTTTGCCCCCACTAGGGCCAGGGCATTTTCGGTGGCGGCTCCTACCTGGTGGAATGAGCTCCCAGAGGAGATCCGGGCCCTGCGGGACCTTGTGCAATCCCGCAGGGCCTGTAAGACGGAGCTCTTCCGCCACGCCTTGGAGTAGGAGCCGCCGCCGCCACTATTCCACCATTGTGGCATTGTCCTACTGCTGTTGTCATCATATAGGGCAATTATTGCCGGGCAGAATGCACGTAGAACAGCACTACTGGAGACCACATTAGAGACAGCAGGCCGCCTCACTGGGTTCACTGATCCATTTTTGTTGACTTATATGTAGGAACATTCGAGCATTTTAAATATTGTATGGTTTTATTGTGTGTTTTAATTGTGGATTTGTCTTATTGTATTTTATCTATTTATGCGGCTTTAGCCGTATGTTAGCCACCCTGAGCCATTGGGAGGGCAGGATATAAATCCAAATAAATAAAATAAATAAAAATTTCTTCCTCACACAGCCCAGAGGCAACATTTTATGGACAGAAGATGCTGTATGATCTTTGAAAACTTTTCAAAAGAAGAAAAATAGGGGCATGAGAAAATTAGCCTGCTCGATATGGGAGAGGGAAAGCTGTGTGCGTGCGTGCGTGCATGTGCGTGTGCCTGCAGTGGAATTTACTACTAATGTATCCTCCCCCCATGGCAACTGTGTGCAAGTCCCCAGATTGTTCCTCCCGGTACCAATCTTGATTGCTAACCAGTAGAGGAGTGAACCAGAAGCATTCACAGACAAAGCTGGGATTTCTGTTATCCACTGGACTCCCATGGTATGCAGAAAAGCCTTGCTGTGTACATTTGAAAGCCAAAGAAGCCTGCCTCCTGGGACTAGAGGCTGAATGAAGGGGAGGGGAAGGAGAAGAGAGGAGGGCATGGGTCAGGGAGGGTGGGAACAGAGAGGGAGGGGAAGGAAGAGGAGAGGAAGGGGGGGAGAAGAAACAGGAAGAGGGGATGGGAGTGAGATGGGGAGTTGTGCTCTGTTATGTGCCTCTCCTGCTTGGAAATGGGGCAGGTGAGCCCAGGACTGATACGAAGTTGTTCAGGGTGGTGAAAACCAGGGAGGATTGTGAGGCACTCCAAAGGGATCTGTCAAGGATGGGCGAGTGGGCGTCAACATGGCAGATGGGGTTCAATGTGGCCAAGTGCAAGGTGATGCACATTGGAGCCAGAAATCCTAACTATAAATGCACGTTGATGGGGTCTGAACTGGCAGAGACTGATCAAGAGAGAGATCTTGGAGTCCCAGTAGATAACTCACTGAAAATGTCGAGACAGTGTGTGACTGCAATAAAGAAGGCCAATGCTATGCTGGGGATTATTAGGAAGGGTATTGAAAACAGATCAGCCAATATAATAATGCCCCTATATAAATCAATGGTGAGACCTCATTTGGAATACTGTGTGCAGTTCTGGGCACCACACCTTAAAAAAGATATTATAGCTTTGGAAAAAGTGCAGAAAAGGGCAACTCAAATGATAAAAGGGTTGGAACACTTTCCCTATGAGGAAAGGTTAAAGCGCTTAGGGCTCTTTAGCTTGGAGAAAAGACGACTGAGGGGTGACATGATCGAGGTTTATAAGATTATGCATGGGAAAGAGCAGGTAGAGAAAGAGGTACTTTTCTCCCTTTCTCACAATACAAGAACTCGTGGGCACTCCATGAAACTGCAGAGCGGTCGGGTTAGAACGGATAAAAGGAAGTACTTCTTCACCCAAAGAGTGATTAACACATGGAATTCACTGCCACAGGAAGTGGTGGCGGCTACAAGCATGGACGGCTTCAAAAGGGAATTAGGGGGCAAGTGATGCTCTGTCATCTTGGTGCTTGGGGGGGGGGTCAACAGTGGGAGGGCTTCTAATGTCCTGGCCCCACTGGTGGACCTCCTGATGGCACTGGTATTTCTGGCCACTGTGTGACAGAGTGTTGGACTGGATGGGCCTTTGGCCTGATCCAGCATTGGCATCTCTTATGTTCTTATGTTCTTAACATTAGGAATCTTGGAAACAGCAATACAAATTAATAGGACCAGAGACTTCAATTGAGCATTTATGAATGGATGGTTTTCAAGCATTCATTATAGCTGCATTGGATATAGATTTCTAAAGGAATTAAAAAATTGTACCCACTAGTTAATGACATGAGGAATAATAAGGAAATGGATATATAAATTCCATTAAGTATTAGTATATATACCATGTAATATGAGATCCACACATTATTGAAGTTAACCCCCTTACCATCACATAAAAATCAATAAGGATGTTAGGTATACAAAGGATGAGAAGTAAAATCTTGGAGCAACTGTAAAAGCCTTCTATGTATTAAATTAGAAATGAGGAAACAAACAAACCGTAATGAAAATAGTATAATTAGCGCGATGAAAGACAACAAGGTAGAGCCAATCAACAACAAATTGCTAAACAAGTCTGGAGCAGCCCTTTTCATAGTGAATAACTTCCCTCACCCTCAGCATTGTTATTCATTCTATGTAATTCACAAAGGGAAAAAAAGAGTAAAAGGAAACTTAGCCAGCTAAGTAAAAACAGAAAAAATGACCCCCATCAGGGCAAGTCTCCAGGAGACCGGAAATCCCCTTCCTGGAGTTGCATCTCAAATATAGACACTATCTAATAATCCCTACGCCCTCCCCCCCTCCACTTGTACAGGTAAATAAAAAGGGCTATCAAAAGAGATTCAAACCTTGTTGTAGATGGAAATTGAATAAACTTTATTGAAGAAGAAAAAAGATTCGAACAGACCACTCTCAATGACTTTTGCAACTTCAGAATTTGATGGGAAAATTGAAAGTGTTACACAAAAAAGATATAAAGGAATGATAAAAGCAACAGATATTGATAAAAGGCATCCAGGTAGATTGTTATCTTTGGATTTTATTCCACTTTGGAGGAGTTAAAGTAAAGTCCAACTTGCAGTTCTGAGACTTCTTAGCATAATCAGGTGACAGTTCCAATTTCAGTGCTTAAGCGAGCTCATGACGAATTTCAGATCTCGTCATTTATTTAAGGAATCAGATCAAGAAACACAGAAATCTTATAATTTTTGTGTAGGATTGCCCAAGGTACAACATTTTATTTCTTGTTCTGGCATTGGGGAAGGTGGCAATTATGTCTCTTGGCCTCGTAAAATAAGGGTTGTTTACAGATCCAACTCTATATGCTTTGTTAATAAGAGGTGCTACACTGTCCTCCAGGAAAATAGGTAAATCAGATTATTCAATCATCCCCATAAATGTTAAATTAGATTCTTTTATTTCATCTTCCAAAATCATAATTTTTCTGTCAGCCAAAGCTCCCGATCTTGCAGCTGCTGGCTTTCCCCTGCATTGTGATTTCCATTTCAAGCACTGTGTCTGCCGCTTGGCCAGCTTGCTTTAGATATGATGTAATGTGGAGTGCCAAAAGGTGCGATCATCTCACCAATGTTATTTAACATCTATATGTGCCCCCTCACCCAGTTAGACCAGAGTTATGGGCTGGGTTGTCATCAGTATGCTGACGACATCCAGCTCTATCTGTTAATGGACGGCCATCTGTCTTCCATTCCTGGAAAACTGGCTGAGGTGCTGGAAGCTGTGGCTGGATGGTTGCAGCAGAGTCAATTGAAGTTAAATCCATCGAAGACAGGGGTGCCTTAGCTGGGTTAAGGGGGTACGGACATGGGCACCAGGCTCCCCACACTGGAAGGGGCACCTTTGGTGCCAACCTAGACAATAAGAAGCCTGGGAGTAATACTGGATGCCTCTCTGTCCATGGAAGCCCTATCTCTCCCCCCAAGACCTAG
>NW_015167318.1:0-9558 GCF_001447785.1 Gekko japonicus
AAATGGTTTACTTTTTATTTGTATTGTTAGAACAAAACAAAACAGTTTGGTGTATTTTTTTGTTTAATGTTGAAAATGTGTAATTTCTGAAAAATTGTTTATATAAAAAAAAGCAGCAGAGAAAAGTTGGGCTTCTGGAGCTGAAGTTGACCTCAACTTTTGTTCTCTCCTTTCTTTTTCCCCCCTACCAAACTTTAATATATGTAATTTCTGCCTTTTTCTTTACATCTTACTGGGATGCTCTGGGGGTTTTCTTAAACAGATAGAATGATGGATAAAAAGATAAATAATTTAGCATAACCGACTATGTTCAAAGTAATACTAGTGATTAAGAATAACATTTATGTGTTCCGGTGGATGGCGACGCGCTTGCAGACACATCTCCCGGACCTCCCGGGTCTGCCTCCGGCTGAAGGAGGGGGCACGCAGGCTCGTAACCCCCCCCCAGGGACCCGGTGGAGGGGCCCTGGCCAGGGAGCTTTGAAGGGGTAGCCTCTTCGATGGCGGAATACCAGAGAATTGAGGCGCCCCTTCGCTCCGGTGGTCCTTTGAGCCGAGAGACCGAATGGTACTAGCAACGCTTATTGGAATCAAGCGCAGGAGATCGAGCGAAAAAAATGCTGCAGAAAAAGGGGTTGCATGACCAACTATGAACGTGAGTCAACTTAAAGGCGATTTTTAAAAAGAAAAGACGCTCCCTACCCTATCTCACGGAGCAGAGAAAACGAGAAGAAAGGAAATTCCTCATGCACATAAATCATTGAGCGGAGGGGGGGAGCGGACGAAAACACGTAGAAAATTGCCTGGAAACGCTCACCACAGCGATCGTAAATTATCAAGCGCAAATTCAGAGACTCTTGAACTTTCTTTTTTTCTTTTTTTAAACAATTTTTATTATCCAGATATAATCACATGTTCAAGCAAAATAAAGTACAACTTCAATTAAACATATATCCTTTTTAGATTTCGCCTTCCCCCCCCCTTCACTTGGCTTCCCGCAATGCTTCCACCTTTTATACATTCTTTGATTTCCTTTTCCCATAATATGAATTTTTATTCTGTACTAAGTTTACAGGTAACCTTGAGTCTAACTACTTTTTCTAGTTCTTTTTGATATAATCTGTTCTTAATAATTATCAAAGCAAAGTAAGTTATTCTTTACATCCCAATTATTCTCGAGATACTCTTTAAAGTCCATCCATTCCACAAAAAACTCTTCATCCTCTCTATTATTAAGTTTCTTCGTCAGTTTGTCCATTTCAGCCATAAAAAGCATTTTCTTTATCCATTCCCACTTCTCCGGTACTCTTTCTTGTTTCCACGATTGAGCATAGGTCATTCTGGCAGTAGTTATCAAATACCATAACAAAGTTCTTTTGGTCAGATTCACTTCTTCCATCTTTAACCCCAACAATAAAATTTCTGGTTCTTTTTTGAAAGTACATTTCATAATTTTTTGCATTTCATTGTGGACCTCCGTCCAAAGAGTCACAGCTTTGTCACAAGTCCACCACATATGGTAAAAAGAGCCTTCTTTTTTCTTACATTTCCAGCATTTGTTAGACATATTTTCATTCATATTAGCTATTTTGGGGGGGGGGTCATGTACCATCTATACATCATTTTAAAACAATTTTCTTTAACATTAGTACATGTTGAAATTTTCATTGATTTTGTCCACAAACATTCCCAAGATGACATAGCTATTTCTTTATTCATATTTATTGCCCACTTTATCATTTGCTCTTTTACCACTTCTTCCTCTGTATACCACTTTAACAAAACCTTATATATTTTTGAAATCATTTTTTTCCCTTTCTCAACCCATATACATTCTATTTCGTTATTTTCCCCCCTAAATCCATACCTTTTTAAATCTGTTTTAAACAAATCATAAATTTGTCTATAATTTAACCAGTAATAGTCAAAGTCTAGCTGTTCTCTCTCTTTTATCTCAAAGTTTTTACCTTCTATTTTCAAAACGTCTCTATACTTTAACCAATCTTCGCCTTTATGTCTTGAAGTCGGTTTGATCACTTCCGCCGGTACAATCCAGAGTGGTCTTGGTTCAAAAAATAAATGTTTATATCTCATCCATGATTCAAACAATGAGTTTCGAATATAATGATGTTTAAAAAATTTATCCATCTTTGTTTTCTCATACCATAAATAGGCATGCCAACCAAATTTACAATCATGTCCCTCTAATGCCAACATCTTCCTGTTATCCAAATTAATCCATTGTTCCATCTATGTCAGGCATACCGCATCGTGGTAGAGCCTAAAATTAGGTAACTGAAAACCTCCTCTTTCCTTTGCATCACATAGAATCTTCATTTTAATCCTTGGCTTCCTTCCGGCCCATACAAATTTTGAAATTTCTCTCTGCCACATGTTTAACACCTTACCATCTCTTATTATCGGAATGGTCTGGAACAAAAACATCACTCTAGGTAGAATGTTCATTTTGACCACTGAGATTCTTCCCAATAACGACAAGTTCAAGGTGTCCCATTTCTTAATGTCCGATTGTATTTTATTCCACAACTTTTCATAGTTATTTTTAAAAAGATCTATGTTTTTCATCGCTAATTCGACTCCTATTTCGTTTTCTTGACTACTTCACATTGTATTTCCTCTTGCAGTTCCATTTGTTTTTCTCTCATCATATTTTTGCACAACACTTTTGTTTTATTTTTGTTCACATAAAATCCAGCCAAATCTCCAAATTCTTTTATTTTCTCCATCAATAATGGTACATTTTTAACTGGTTCCTCCACCACAAACATCACGTCATCAGCAAAAGCTCTATATTTATACGAAAAGCCTTTTAAAGTTAATCCTTTTATATCTTTATCTTCTCTTATTTTCCCCAATAACACTTCCAAAATCCATATAAACAGTAAAGGGGATAACGGGCAGCCTTGTCGTGTTCCTTTTTGCACTTTAAAATGCTCTGTCATATCTTTATTTACATTCAATGATGCTCTTTGTTCTGAATATATTGCCTTGATAACATTCAAAATGATTGTCCAACTTCCATTTTCTCCATCACTTGGAACATAAAGTCCCAGTTTAAATTATCAAAGGCTTTTTCAGCGTCAAGAAAAAGAAAACCAACTTCTTTTTCAGGAAGTTTATCATAGTATTCTTGAACTTTCTTGTGAGTGTAAACAATGATAAAAGATGGCAGGGAAGAAGGACAAGATTCCGAAAGTAAAAGCTGGGGAGAGCCCGAAACCGGAAGTGACGAATCAGATGGCGAAGGCAGTAGCAGACTACATGCGTCCACTGCTGGAGCAGCTGAACGTCTTCAAGGAGCAGATGACGGTGGTGACACAGGGAATAACAACACAACAAACACAGATAAATGAGCTGATACAAATGATGAAGCAAGACAGTGAAAAAGTTAAGGAAGTGGCTGAAGATACACAGAAAGTGAAGAAAAAAGTCAAGAAGCTGGAAACAGAACAAGCCTCTACTAGATAGTAGTGGGTTTCTTTACTTTGTCCCTGTATGTGTAGTTCCCTATATCCTTTTTTCTTTGTAGTATTTGTAGAGATATAAAAATAATTTTAAAATCCCCTCTGGGGGAATAAAAAAGAAAAGAAAGAATAACATTTATATAAGCTGTTGTTATGATCTCCTGTTCTTGGGGTTTTAGTTATTAGTTACACTAACTATGGGATGCTCTGGGGGGTTTCTTAAACAGATAGATTGATGGATAAAAAGATAAATAATTTAGCATAACAGACTATGTTCAAAGTAATACTAGTGATTAAGAATAACATTTACATAAACTGTTGTTCACAAGACTCCACAGCTAAGAGGGGGCGTTCCAACAGAGTCTGGTTCTGTGTGGGAGCTGCAGTTTCTTCATTCCCAGACACACACACGAACACACACACTTCCACAATCCTCTTTATAAGATGTGCAGTAGTTCCAATTCACATCCATTAAAAAAAAATTAAACGGGTGTTATGTATTGAGACTGGAACATTCCAGAGCTAGTTACCAGAGAGGGGCTGAGCTTGTTGCTCCATAACAATAGCCCACCAGGACTCTGGAGGTGACCAATGAGAAATTACCCTTATGTCAACATGTTGGGAGTCGGGGTGTGGTGCTTGCATGCTATTTAAACAGGGCTGTTGTCCTGGAGTTCAGTCTGGTCCCTGAAATCACTTAATAAAGCAGAGCTGTTTCTCTTGTAAGGATTTACAGAAGGCCCCCTCACTGCAAAAAGTTGGTTCGGACCTGAGAGTAAAACACAGGCCGCAAAAACTTGCAAAAGTCTTTTCTTTGCTGAGACTCACTGACTCATGCCGAAATCCCAGATGGGACTTGGCAGGACATTTGAAGGAGCCTATTAAGCATTGTTAAAGTGAATAATGACCGAACTTGATATACACCATATGGGGACAGTTGCTGCAGAGGACTTGTATGAGATAAAAACTTTAAAATCTTTCATTCTTTTCACCTAGATTTCATATGCACTTACTTATAACAGTTTATAATCTATGTACACTACATATTAAACATATTGATAGTTAACTACAGAAATAAAGCTTATGGGGATTTTAACTATGCTACGGAAAGCATGGCGCTTTCCAGACATGGGCCAAAACCGGAATCATATAAGTCCAAATTAGGAAGTTTTGGCATAACAAACCCTTACATAAGGACAGAAACACTGGGTCAAGCTGACCCTGAACTGAGAAGGGGAGGGAATTTCCAGAATTAGAGATCCCCCGATGACCAGTTGAACAAAAACAGATGTTTTTAACTTTGGGAAAAACAACTGAAAGGTCAGAGTTTCTGATTGGTCAACAGAGAAACGGAACAGGCGAGGAAAAGAACATAAAAGGAGAGATTTTGGCATCATTAGGGGTGGATCTGGAGATAGTTCGTTCCTGGCTCCCTGCTTCGATCTCTGTCTCCATAGGAACCCAAGAAGGGAGGTCATCTTTATTCCGTTGTCAGTGCAGAGTGGTGAGACATGTTGCGAAAATAATCGTGCTTTGGCTATCTGAGCCAAAATTGTAACAAGCAAATTGAAGAAAGCTGCACAAAATGTAATCTTTTAACAAGCTGCTATTTGGAAGCTATGTTTAAAATAAAACTCTTAAAACGTATGGATGCATCTGAGTCTTTCCCTTGCCAATAAGGAGTTCGCTTATAAAATGCAGAGCATAAACAAAAAGGTCCCGCTTGCTAAACCAAGCAGTATAAAGCTGAGAGCGAAAAACAGCTAACACTCTGCAGTGCATCTTGAACCCAGTATTAAATAGGTGTGTGTATAACAATAAGACTGCTGCTGCGTCCTAGAAGTTTGACCAAAGTCTCCTTCCACCTGGGGCTGGTCGTGGCTGGAGGGAGACTCCGGATCTTGCTCGTCTGCAGGAAAGGTGGATGGAGGATTTCCTAAAAGGGCGCTTTCTTTGGCAAGAGAGAGGAGAGACGCTCCGGAGGCCAGCGAAAGAGGAGCAGGCGGCCGGAGGGAGGGAGAGCGAGAGAAACTTCCCCGGGGGAGATGGGGCCGTGCGCCGGGCGTGCGCTTTTCCTCTCCAGCCCCTCGGATGCGTTCCCTGCAACAAGTCGCCCGTGCAGATTTTGTCCTTAAATCTTCTGACCCTCTGATCCGGCCGCGTTCCTTCTTCGCCGTGCTCGCTGCTGGCCTCGCAGGGTTCCCCTTTGCAGGAGGCGTTTGGCCGTCTTTTGCTCGTGGGACTGTATTTCCAGGGAATACCCTTTGCCTTCTCTCGTCCCGACGACCGTCGTCTGAAGGTTTGTTTCAGGAAGGAGGGGAACCCGCTCCACGCTCCCGGCTTCTGCTGCTTCCGCCTGCCTGGCTTCTCGGGAGTAAACCCATCGCTTCCTTTGCAAAATGCTAGGGGGATGTTGTGTTGTTAATCTTGGCCAGGCGTGTCCCTTCCCTTCATTTTTGGCAGGGCGACTCTAGCAATTATCCTGAACCCATTTTATTGTAGATATAAATAAATAATCTCTCTCCCCCCCCCCCTTTAGAAATTCTTCTGCAAGATCTTTGGGTGAAAGCAAGATCTTTCGGTTAAAGTAGGTATGTAGGGCTACCTTTCAGCTACGCTCCTGCAGAGAGTGGAGGGGTTGGACCGGATGACCTCCAAGGTCCGTTCCGACTCTAACATTCTATGATTCTATAAAGCATTTCTGTCAGCTGGGCCTCTGGCTCTCCTAGCTGCCATGAGAGTGGAGGGCTGCCTTTGGAGGGTTAACTCTCGATTCTGCTGCGTCTTCAGTGCTTCTGTGATCACTCTCGGCTCAGTGCTTGACCTTGCTTACCTGGTGTTGTATTTCTCCTGTGAATCAGGGGCCCTTAACTTTGGCGGGCTCCTACCTGGCCCCAGGCCATCAGGGGGTCTGCTTGAACCATGTTCATCCATTGCTCTCGCTGGCGGTGGTGGTTAAGAGGCTCTGCATACTTTCAGTGTCTCAGTAAACTTCCCTTCTTTGAATGGAAGCTTTTGGGAACTGATTGCTGCAGGAGTCTGACAGTTTCTGTTCTATGAAATCCAAAATCTGTTGAGATGGTGCAATAGCTTCCTTGCAGTTCAAGGGCACTGCTTGTGCAAACCGCCGCCATCCCACCAATGTTCCCTCTAAGCTGTGGAGTCTTGTGAGCAAAAATTGTGCTTTGTGAGCGACTGGCATTAAAGCTGTGAGTGAGCGATTTGGCTACCGCATCAATTAGCTTGCTCTGGAGCCACATCCTCCCTGAGCTCAGAAAAAAAATCTGTGAGCTGGGGACTAAAAAACCATGAGCTAGCTCACACTAACTCAGCTTAGAGGCAACACTGCATCCCACCACGCAGAATACCGGAAAGGTCGCTAAGCCCCCCCCCCAATTTGTGCCGGATGTTCTGTTCCCGGCCTCTCTCTCTCCTGGGAAGGAACCCCCAGAGGATCTCACAGCCTGGAGTGAGGAGGCCTCGGGGTTTGTTAGGGGAAAAAATCGACCCAACTATATGACCAGCTCAATTAGTCCCCTTGATGCTTACAGAGTTTTAGTGTAACACAGAAAGCCTCTGGGGGGGGGGGGGGTTTAAAACCTTCTCTGAAAACACAATGTTCATGTTTTTGGGGGATTAAACCTGCGAGAGAGTATCGTAGACGGTGCCATACAGTCAGACCGCGAAAAGAAGAAAGAAACTGTGAGGTAACTGCGCTAGATCATATTTCAATAATAATCACGAAATTGTACAAAAACATGTGCAGAAAATTATATAAATATACAAAACAATAGAAATTGGTGTGTTGACGATGGTCTCCGGAATGCTCTATCGTTTCGATGCTATTCTTCTTCCGAGAGTGAATTAAAACGTTAAGAGATCATATGCAACAACAATATTATGTGCAGAACCAATGGTACATGCACATACAAAAATTCAATACAAAGTTTTTAAACCTTACATACAGCGACTCTTGGTCTGTCTTTTCAACTAGAAATGTACAGATTTTAAACATGGTGACCAGGCAAGGGGCATTATGGGCCAATACTCTTGGATCTCTAGGTAAGTAAGCTTATTTTGTAGTCCAGAGCTGTGCAGACAGAGTTTCAGTACAGTCAAGGTCACCTAGAGTCAACTAAGCTTAACTTCTCCATACATCTGGAAGTCTTAAAAATTTTAAGATGGAAGTTCTGTCTAGTGGCTTTTGACAGCCCCAATGGACTGCATTGCAGAACATATAAACTATCTTGAAGACCTGACAACTGACTCTCTCACCAAGCCTTTGAAATGAGATTCAGAGGCCTGAGAGATCATTACCTGCCTTTTTAAAAGCTTTTTGGAAAGACATTTTTAGTCTTTTTGGAAAGACATTTTTAGTCTTTTTGGAAAGACATTTTTAGTCTTTTTGGAAAGACATTTTTAGTCTTTTTGGAAAGACATTTTAGTTTAGCACCTCACATGGAAAATGTTGCCGCTTGAGCTCAAACGTCTCAAAAGTTCAAGATTCCAATGTTCCAAGTGACACATGAACAGATGCTTTGCAGCTGTGTTTGTTTTCTTGAGTACCCTTGCCCTGTTTGTTCCAGTTCTTTACCCTGACCTGTCTTTAGTGGCAAGTTTGCGAACTGTGCGAGAGAACTTGATGCAGTTTGGTGAAAGGCGTGTTAGAAATCTGGTGCTTTGGGGGAAGAGAGGCGCCCTGATAAAAAGACACACTGAGCTATCACTGTTTTCAGTACAAAACAAGTGTTTTATTGAAACAAGATATGATAGAATTAAAACAATGGACTGTTTTGTATTTCTCGGTACCTTTACAATAGCAATATAAATTATCCGAAATTTTGTATGCTCATTTTTTACCTGTCATATTGGCTCCAACATGATGACTCCTCTGTTCATTATTTGCAAACTGTGCAGGTCACTTCTTTTGGATCCACAATTTAGCACTCTTGGACAGTAGAGCAGAATGATATTAGTGTTTTAATATTCCTGATCATTTTAAAGTGTTCAGTTCCACTTCATTCGTATTTGTCATGCATATTTGTATTCTCTGTCCCATTGACCAGCCCAGTTAAAATTGATCCTTGGATTCATGAATGACATGACAGCTCAGGGAGATTTTTGTTTTCCTTCAGAAAACTCAGTGCTACTGTTTGTCTCTGCCATTTGGAGAATCCCTAACTACACATCAGGAGTACCCAGGGTGATATTGGACCTATGCATACTGCCTTTTCTGGCATTACTACAGGGCTGATCCTTTTTTTGCATTCCTGTTTAAATCCCCTTTCATCTTGACAGAATAAGCATTTGGTTACCGAAAAGCAGATCCTCTCATCTACACATGTGCTGGTGCCGGGTCTCTTTTAGTGTTTCCCACTGAGCTGCGGTGGCTCAAGTGGTTAAGACGCTGAACTGCAGGCTGTGGAAGGTCAGTAGTTCAGCAGTTCGAGACCCGAGTTGCCGCATGACGGAGTGAGCTCCCGTCTCTAGTTCCAGCTCCTGCCAACCTAGCAGTTCGAAAGCAAGAAATTGCAAGTAGATAAATAGGTACCACTTCGGTGGGAAGGTAACAGTGTTCCGTGCGCCTTGGTGTTCAGTCATGCCGGCCACATGACCACGGAAACGTCTTTGGACAGCGCTGGCTCTTCGGCTTTGAAACAGAGATGAGCACCGCAACCCTAGAGTCGGATTCGACTGGCTTTCGAGCAAGGGAACCTTTACCTTTACCTTTAGGTATCACAAATCCATAATATTCACTGATGTATCTATGAAATGTAACAATAAAATGTAACACATCTTCATAATCTAATCACAATTAATTTATCCAACTCTACAACTTTTAGAGGCCTATACTCACCATGACTTAATTGCAAGAATTTCTCTGACAGAATGTTCCAGGGGCAAAGTGCTTGTATAATGCTAGGTGCACGTTCTCACGAAAGCTTTATGCTATCTAATGGAAGGTTGCCAACTTAAGAAAATACAATGTAAAATTGCTTGCAAAAATTACAATGCATGTTTGCCAACCATCTGGGTTGTCAACTTACAGTCAGCCAGGGTTCTTTCTTTCCCA
>NW_015167319.1:0-1608 GCF_001447785.1 Gekko japonicus
AAATGGACCAATGAAGTACCTGAGGCGAGAGTATCTGGGGGGTCTGGTGATATGGGGCAAGAAGTCCCAGCAGAGGCTTGTGGACCATTGCACAATGGATGCCCATAGAGGTAGTTGGCCAGCACCTCATCGATTTGCACATAGTTGTGCTCAGCTGAACACAGGGTGCAGGAGTAATATGCCACAGGGACTTCCCTGCTGTCCAGCAGCTGGTGGGCAAGAACAGCACCAACCCCATATGGAGAAGCATTGCAAGCAAGCACGACGGGTAGCTTTTCATCAAAATGGGCCAGGACTGCATTGGAGGTGAGCAGCTCCTTCACAGCCCGGAATGCAGCAGCTTGTTGTAGGCCCCAGACCCACGGGGCCTTCTTGTTGAGGAGGCGGTGAAGCGGCTCTGCCAGCACAACTTTATGGGGCAAGAAGGAATGATAAAAGTTCAGTAGCCCTAAGAAAGCCTGTAGCTCCTGCTTTGAAGTGGGTGCAGGGGCGTTGACGGTGGCGCAAACCTTGTCTGGGGCTGTATGGATGCCTTTGGTGTCTATGGAGAACCCCAGGAACTCAACCCATGGAACACCCAGGAGGCACTTCTCCCACTTCACCTTCAGGCCGGCCAACTGGAACTGCTGCAGGACAGAGTGCACCCAGCTGACGAATTCCCCCTCCATGTGGGCAGTGATCAGAACATCGAGGAAGGGCTGGACCTCAGGAATTCCTTTAAGGAGGGAGTCCATGAGGTTTTGGAAAATCCCTGGGGCCACACTGACTCCAAATTGTAGTCGCCGCACCTTGAACGTGCCCCTGTGCATGACTATGGTCTGGGCCTCTGCTGTCGCATCATCCACTGAGAGTTGCTGGTAGGCCTGGGCCAAGTCCAACTTCCCAAAAATCTTGGTGCCTGCCAAAGTGGCCAAGACATGGCTGACTACTGGGACTGGGTAGACGTGGTCCTGCAGTGCCTTATTTTTTATTTTTTTTTATTTCTTTTTATTCATTTTTCATAACAAAGCAAACAAGAACATGCAAAGAATCCAATAATAAACACTCGACATTCCTACAAAAGAGTTACAATATCATTCAGGTATTTTTGAACTTAAAGCCCCAGAGATAATAATAACAAATAACGAAAGCATCCTTTAAATTTCGACTCTTAGTATGTTACATCAGAACCCATTTTTGGTAACAGGTATTTATTGGCAATATGCCCCGTGAAGTAAGAAATGAAAATATCGGGAACCAGGTTGATTCAAATTTGAGGTTAGAGGACCGTAAAATTTGAGCTCTATGTACTTTATCTGCTATCTTAGCCATCACAAATTGATCCCATATTTTTTCATGCCAGGCTGCTATCGTTGGAGGACGAGGAGACCTCCAACATGACGCTAATGTCAAACACGCTGCAGCCAGAAGCATATCTATGTACTTTATCTGCTATCTTAGCCATCACAAATTGATCCCATATTTTTTCATGCCAGGCTGCTATCGTTGGAGGACGAGGAGACCTCCAACATGACGCTAATGTCAAACGCGCTGCAGCCAGAAGCATCGAGATAATTTCCCTGTTCCTAGCATCCATATCATTATCCCAGTAGTTCAGCAGAAATACTT
>NW_015167319.1:1959-2109 GCF_001447785.1 Gekko japonicus
AGATGTTCAATGAGATTTTTCAATTGTAAATATTCATACCAAGGCACTTGTTTCCCTATTTTCTGGTCAAAGAATTGTTTGTCCCGAATTACTCCTTTATCTATAAGGTCATGCGGCCTTTTAAAACCTGCAGCTCTCCAATCTTTGAAG
>NW_015167319.1:4332-9003 GCF_001447785.1 Gekko japonicus
GTAAATAAATAACAATACAAGCGAGAATGTATATACCGTTTTAAAAGAATTAATTCCGTTGGTGAGCCCTGGAACAATAAGGAATGTCGAAGATTACCCAATAGAATAACCAACAATAAATGAGTAAATAAATAACAATACAAGCGAGAATGTATATACCGTTTTAAAAGAATTAATTCCGTTGGTGAGCCCTGGAACAATAAGGAATGTCGAAGATTACCCAATAGAATAACCAACAATCACCTAGCACTAAATCTCCCCCCTCCCCTAACCCCCAGATTATGTGTAAACTAGTTAATTTCAAGTTATTTCCACACTCTATTCTCTCCGATGTTTTAGTGAATAATTAATGATAAGTAAATAGTAAGATCAGCTTGTCCCTGGCCCTTCTCGAAGAGCACTCTGAAACTAAGCCCTTCAACGGAGCTCTACACGGAGGCCCAATTGCGTCCGTCCCCCCCCCTTAACAATTAGTTTAAACAGCACAAAAGGTAATGAAAAATTGAAGTAAAACACCTGAAAACACTTAGTGATACAGAGCTGAGTGATCACACAACATAAGGCTTAGACCTATAATTTATTAGTCTTCCAGAGGTGGAATGTCAGCAATGTCTTCCAGGTCCGGTGGAGGTAAAGGACGAACAGGAATCCTTGAGCACTTTTCCGGAGTCCCCATCTGTGCCCGCTTCCTCTTGTAGGCTCTCCGGAAATCTGGATCATCAGCAAGTTTAAGCATCTGAAGGATCTTAAAGCCCGCTTCCTCATCTGCAGCTTGAAGCAGTTTTCCCTGATGTGCAACTTGGAGCTTTCCAGTGGGCAGCCACTTATATTTGAATCCGTGAGCTTGAAGAGCAGTCGTGACGGCTTTCAGTTGAAACCGGATGGCAAGAGCTTCTTGAGGCAGATCGGGGAAAACCGAAATATGTATGTCGTTAAAGGGGAGAGAGCCCTGGTTCTGACCTCTCCTAATATGCCGAGCCTAAATTCCCAGTTTTGCAGCTGAACTAAAATGTCTCTTGGAACTCTACGGCGAGGATTGCCGAGGGCACCCAGCCTGTACGCTTTAACGACCTTTGGATCACTCGCAGGTCTTTCCGGAAAAAGAATACTTAACCAATTTTCCACAAACTTGGTAATATTAGACCTCTCTTCCGCCCCCTCAGGAAAGCCTCTGAGCTTCAGGTTAAATTTCTTAAGTTCTGTTTCAATCTTAATGAGACGATCCCTGCTGAGCGATTCAAACTGCCTCAGATCTCTTATGTCAGTTTTGGCTGTGGAGCTCATCCTCATAGCGGTATCTGCAGTGCCTTATTAATGCTACATTTATAGTCTGCGCAGTTGTGGACATCCCGGTTGGGCTTAATGGGTGTAACAATCTGAGTTTCTCAGAGGGCATGCGAAACTGGTTCCAAAACCCCTTGGTCCACCAAATGATCCAACTCCTCATCAATTTTTGGCTTCAGTGCAAATGGGACGTGCCTGGCCTTCAGCCTTATGGGCTGTACCTCTTAGTTGAGCTGGAGGGAAATGGGGGGTCCGGTATAGCGACCAAGCGTCCCATCAGATATGGCCGGGAACTTGTCACACACCTGCTGAAAGTCTTGTCAGGCAATTTGGTGTACCCCCATGACCCAGAACCCCAAGGACTCGAACCACGCTAATCCTAGTAAACTCGTGCAATGTCCCCCCACTACCAGCAAGTCCAAGAGTCCTTCAGAATTCCAGTACTGCACCCAAAACTTTCCCACCCCTTTCACAGCCACTTCATTCTGTTGAAAGTCCCATAGGGTGAAACCAGTCGGGCTGAGGTGAGAGCCCCCTTGAGGACAGAGCCTACGGAGAGTGTCCTCTGAGATTATGGAAATGGAGGATCCTATGTCTAGCTCCATCGTCCAAGGGTTCCCTTGATTAGAACAGTCATTTTAATTGTATCGGGGTTGTTGGGGCAAGGGCAATACCTGGTGTGGCTGGACAGCGGTGGTGTGAAGTTCCATGGTGTGCGCAGACTCCCGTTGGGTGGACTGTCACCTCCGGGTTCCCTTGGAATGGCAGGCGGAGGCAATATGGCCGACCTTTCTGCAACTCTAACACGTGGCATCTCAGAAATGGTGGGATTTCCACCAGTGGGTTTCCTCGCAGCTGGCTTATGGTGTTGAGGTGGTGGATTCATTGGCACAAGCTCTGGCAGGTGTGCTAGTGCCATGGTGGGCTGGGCAATATATTTTCAGGACCTCCTCATCTTCGTCAGAGGTGTCCATGTGGTGGGCTGTGGTGTTGGGCCTCTGTGAAGCTTGTGGGCTCAGAGCTTGGTGGACCTCTGCAGTGAACTGGTTGGCAGCTTCTGCAGATAGGGCTTCTTCAAGCACGTCCTTGAACATGGGGTCCTGCTTGGTGATGAGCCGCCATTGGATCTGCTCGTCCAGAAGTCCGCACACCAGCATGTCACGGAGCTCTTCCTTAAGATCGTGGCCCTTCCTTAAAATTGTGGAAGTTGCAGAATTGGGTGGCCTACTGGAGGGCCATAACATAGGCTGTGATCGACTCACCCGTTGCCTGGTTCCTCGTGTAGAATGTGTGGTGGGCCACAATGATGGAGGGCATCGGCATGAAGTGCTCCTTCAGTCGGTCTATAATTGTATGGTACGGGGTGTTTCATAGCTCCGCTGGTGCTAGCAGCACGCAGGCGATCTCGAATGTTGAGTGGCCACAGACCTGGAAGGAGGTGGTGCACTTCTTCATGTCTTTGTCAACCTTGGAGGACTCAAGGAAGAACTCGCAGCGAGAAATGTAGGAGTCCCAGTCCTCAACAGTAGCATCGACTGTGTCGAAGTGTCCTGGTGCAGCAGCCATGGTCCCGGTTGTGGTGCAATGCGCGTGGCACTGGAGCTCGGTGCACGGTGTGGTGCAGATGGGCTCTAGGCTCGCTCAACAGGATCCCATCCCCACCACCAGTGTTAAATACTGGGTTCAAGACGCATTGCAGTGAACAGCTCTACTTTATTATGTGATTTCAGGAACAAGACTAAAACACCAGGACTGCCGCTCTGTTTAAATAGCATGCAAAAACCACACTCAAACACACCCAACTCCCAATGATAGGCTATTTACATAACATTAGTTTCTCATTGGTCACTTCCAGAGTCCTGGTGGACTATTGTTCTAGAGCTCCAAGCTCAGCCAGTCTCTGGTAGACAGTCCTGGAATGTTCCTGACCTAATACATAACGCCTATAGTCCAAAAGACAATCATTAAACATAGAACGTTATTCAGAAGAGGAAGGAATTGCTGAGTGAGAGGAAAAGAGGCATTCCCCAAGAACTACATGCACACATATGTGAATGTCCACTTATCCCCTTGCTTATCACAATGGATTAATAATCACTTCTCAGCCTGGAAAAAATAAACATTCAAGGGGTTTATTTTCCCATATGTTGTTCACTTAGACTTGCCAGGCCACAGCTGGCAACCCCTGGGAGCAAAAAAGGGTGTGAAGCCTGGAGCACTGGTATAACTGAGAAGTGACACCACTGGATGCTCTGGGGTTTTCAAAAACTCTGTGGTATTTTTGAAAATCCTAGGGTGCTCATGACATCATTTCCAGGTTTTACCAGTAGTGACATCAGTGCACTGGCATGATGCTAGCATGCTCCCGGCTCCCATTGGCATTTCATGTGTCAGTGGGAAATGTGCAGGTTTGCTGGGAGGTCTCTCAGTATAGCTGGAGACCTGGCAGGCCTATGCTGACTAGGAGGAGGAGGAGGAGGAGATTGGATTTATACCCCGCCCTTCACTACCCAAAGGAGTCTCAGAGCGGCTTACAAACTCCTTCCCCTCCCCCTCCCCACAACAGACACCCTGGGAGGTGGGTGGGGCTGAGAGAACTCTGACAGAAACTGCTCTTTTTCAAGGACAGCTGTGCCAGAGCTTGTGACTGACCCAAGGTCACATCAGCAGGTGCAAGTGGAGGAGTGGGGAATCAAACCCGGTTCTCCCAGATTAGAATCCGCACACTTAACCACTACACCAAACTTAACCACTACACCAAATCCGCACACTTAACCACTACACCAAACTGACTACAAGGTGAGGCTGACACATTTGCAAATGCGAGGTTTAACGACTTCTACCCACATGAACCTGGCTGAAAGTGGAGCTCAGCTCAGCAATTGATACCGTGTTTCAAGACTCCATGCTATCAGAAAGGAGATTAGCAGGCAAAAGGGACAGGACCTCACCGGTAGTTACTCCTAGATTTAGAACACCTTGCCTATTGAGGCTTGTGAGGCTCCTACTCTTCTGGCCTTCTGACACGCTTTTAAGAGTTGTTTTTTAAAGAAGGCCTTTGGAATTTATTAAGTCTTTTGTGTGTTTATCTCTCTTGCACTGATGTTCTCTTTTTCTAATGCTACTGATTACTGAGGTTTATTATTGTATTTTTATTCTTTTTATTGATATTGTGTTGTAATTGTTTTTGTGTTGTGTGTTGCCTTGAGTGTTTGACAAAGAAATAAAGGCCGAATACCAAGTACCTAAATACATAAAAATAACAGAATGTACCTTTCTGCCTCGTGAGCATTCCTTGTGCCATGTTTGGGTAGAACGGCAATGTGGGGTTGGATGTAGTGGCTGGAGATCTCTTGGGATCTCGAATGATAAAAGGGTTAGAACACT
>NW_015167320.1:0-7173 GCF_001447785.1 Gekko japonicus
GTGGTGTGTGCACAAAAATCATGTAGGTCAGGATGCATGAAATTAGCACCATTCAACTCAGAAGTGTCTAAACAAGAAGAGTAATCTGATGCACACACATATTTGCATTAGACGAATAAGAATGAATGAAGTAGTGATATAGTCTCAGAGGGAGCATTGGTCATGTCTGCCATGTGGCTGGATTGGAGATCAGAGTGGTGTGTGCACAAAAATCATGTAGGTCTGGATGCACCATTAGCACCATTCAATACAGAAGTGTCTAAACAAGAAGAGTAATCTGATGCACACACATATTTGCATTAGATGAATAAGAATGACTGAAGTAGTGATATAGTCTCAGTATTTGCTAGTGTGAAAGAGTAGAATTGGAGCGATAGTATCACCTGAATATTACAGCAGGAAATGTATAGATGAATAGCAGGACAGCATTAATGGACAGCAAAGTTTCTAAAGGACACAGGGCTTCTAGTGTCCTGGCCCCACTGGTGGACCTCCTGATGGCACCTGGCATTTTTGGCCACTGTGTGACAGAGTGTTGGGCTAGATGGGCCATTGGCCTGATCCAACATTGGCTTCTCTTATGTTCTCATATAAACATATGGAGCAGAGGTCCATCCGTGGCCATTAGCCACAAGGTATGGATAGGGACTCTGGGGCAGGTTATGCTCTGTATTCTTGGTGCTTGGGGGGGGGGCACAGTGGGAGGGCTTCTAGAGTCCTGGCCCCACTGCTGGACCTCCTGATGGCACCTGGTATTTTTGGCCACTGTGTGACAGAGTGTTGGACTAGATGGGCCATTGGCCTGATCCAACATTGGCTTCTCTTATGTTCTTATGTTCTGTGTGGATCATGGAAATTATGATTGTTTTTAAAAGAAATAGGTGTGCCACAACATCTGATTGTTTTGATGTGCAACCTGTACTCTGGACAGAGGTTACTGTTAGGACAGAATGATTTCCAACTGGCAAAGATGTCAGACAAGGATGTATTTTATCTCCCTATCTCTTCAATCTATATGCAGAACGTATCGTAAGGAAAGCTGGGTTAAATTCAGATGAAGGTAGAGTGAAAATTGGGATACGCAGATGACACCACATTACCGGCAGAAAACAGCCAAGACTTGAAATGACTCCTGATGAAGGTTGAAGCAGAAAGTTCTAGAGCAGGATTACAGCCGAACATCAAGAAGACAAAAGGAACGACTACTGGGGAATTATACAACTTTCATGATGACGAAGAAACTGACATTGTTCAAGAATTTTGATTCCTTTGCTCCTTTATTAGCCAAAAGGGAGACTGCGACCAAGAAACCAGAAGGAGATGGAGACTGGGAATGACAGCCATGAAGGAGCTAGGAAAGATTCTTAAGGGTCTATTGTTAGCAAGCAAGATCAAGATAACTCTTGCCATAGTATTCCCCACATTATGGGTATGCAGGTTGGACAATGACGAAAGCAGACAGGAAGAAAGTTGATTGATTTGAAATGAGGTGTTGGAGGAGAGCTTTACGGATACCACGGACCACCAAAAAGACAAATGATTTGGTTCTCGATCAAAATAAGCCTAAAGTCTCTCTAGAAGCTAAAACGACCAACCTGAGGTTATTGTGCTTTGATCATATTATGAGAAAAGTCACTGGAAAAGACAATAATGCTAGGAAAAGTTGAAGGGCAACAGGAAAAGAGGAAGACCCAAGATGAAATGGATTGACTCTATAAAGGAAGTCTGCAAGATTTCAGCAAGGTTGTTAAGGATAGGAGGTTTTGGAGGTCATTCGTTCATAAGGTTTCCATATGTCAGAAGCAACTTGACAGCACTTAACACACACACACACACACAACACTTACATGGAAGAACTTGGGCAGGACCCTTCACAGTAGGTGAGTTCGACCAGCTCAGACGATACACAATCGTTTTGACGCATAAGAATTTGATTTGTTCGAACTTTGCAGTTTGCTAAAAAAAAAGAGAAAGAGAAGAAAGTTGTGAGGGAACCAGTAAATATGCATCCTATCTTGCCTTCATAGTCACACAAAAGCTTCATGTGCAAAGATATACAAGCACATGGAAGCGCACTGCAGCCTTGACCCTCATATCTTCAGTCCTAGAAAGCACTTATACCTCAATTAACTTAGTGAAAAGGGCTTTTTGAGCAATCATGTTGTACCGCCCCAGTTGAAAGTCAAGGCAACATAAAGGATTCCGCCAAGGGCGGATTGGGGATCGCTCCAAAGTTGCTTTTCTCCACCTCAAACACCCCCCCAAATGCTCTTCTATTGATTAACAGAAAACTACTTTTATGAGTGGAGCTGCGGTGGCTCAAGTGGTTAAGACGCTGAACTGCAGGCTATGGAAGGTCGGTAGTTCAGCAGTTCAAGACCCGAGTGTGCCGCATGACGGAGTGAGCTCCCGTCTCCAGTTCCAGCTCCTGCCAACCTAGCAGTTCGAAAGCAAGAAATTGCAAGTAGATAAATAGGTACCACTCCAGTGGGAAAGTAACAGTGTTCCGTGCGCCTTGATGTTTAGTCATGCCGGCCACATGACCACGGAAACGTCTTCGGACAGCGCTGGCTCTTCGGCTTTGAAATGGAGATGAGCACCGCAACCCTAGAGTCGGATTCGACTGGCTTTCGAGCAAGGGAACCTTTACCTTTTACTTTTATGAGTAGACAGGCATACTAAATTCTGCGATTTGTGAGGGACAGATGAAAAGTTCTCAGTCTGAGCAGAGTGGAGTCAGGTTGAAACTCAGGTTGAGAATCATTTGGTTACTTCTTGGGGGAAAAATTACACGGCGACTGATCTTTTTTTTAGGAGATACGTAAAACTCCACTTACTTTGTGGTTTGCATATTTCGCAGCAGCCATCAGGAGTCAGCTCGGTTTCATTCTTTGAAAGAGAAACAAACAAGAAGGTCACTATCGCTTCAAGAAGGAAAAGGAAGCTTTCTAGTGCTGTGTTTGGATTGTATCCTTTGCCCCAAAACTGCTATACAATGGATGTGACATCATGAAAGCTTGGATTGCAGACGCTGCTTACATCCTTCGCCCCAAAACTGCTATACAATGGAGGTGACATGAAAGCTTGGATTGCAGACGCTGCTTAACATGGTCTGTTTTTAAAAAGGGTTGCTCATCGCTGGCAAATGCTGAAGGCTCTTCTCAGTGGTAAGACATGTACTGGAAGTGAACTGCCATTCTCTGCTTCAAAACATAAATACGCCAGAAACCTGTCCTGTAAAAGCAACTCTGTCAATGGAATGCCTGTGGGAGGTATCAGCAGGTTTCTTTCCAGACCCCATGCTATCAAGTCTCACTGATCAGACTAGGCAGTTGGTTCCCTTCCTCGAACGCAGTGATCTGGCGACAGTGATCCACACCATGGTCACCTCGAGGTTGGACTACTGCAATGCTCTCTACGTGGGGCTGCCCTTGGTGCAACTCTGGAAGCTGAAGCTGGTGCAAAATGCGGCGGCCAAGCTGTTGATGTGTGGATAAGCGGGAGCACATCCAGCCTGTGCTAAAGGCATTGCACTGGCTGCCAATAGCGTTCCGGATTCGCTTCAAGGGGCTGGTTTTGACCTTTAAAGCCCTTTATGGTCAGGGACCGGCCTACCTGAGGGACCGCTTTTCCCCGCATGTTCCCCAGAGAGCACTACGATCAGGGTTGCAAAACCGCCTGGCCCTCCCTGGTCTGCAGGACGCCAGGTTGACATCGACTAGGACCAGGGCATTCTCTTTAGCAGCCCCGACCTACTGGAGCGAGCTCCCCGGTGAGATCAGGGCTCTGCGGGACCTCTCACAATCCCGCAGGGCCGTGAAAACGGAGCTTTTCCAGCAGGCTTTCCGACAGGAGCTGCACCTTATCAGCTTTGCGCCGACCTAGAGTTGGAAGCTACCTAGAGTGGTAGACCCGCCGATCGCGTTTCAATGCACTTTATTTGTGTACCGCCATCTATATATTAACGGCTTTAAAGTTGCTTACTATGTAAATTGTATCGAGGTGTAGTTTTGTACTGAGATGTCTATTGTTTTATTGGTTTTATGTGAGCCTCCCTAAGCCTGCTCCGGCGGGGAGGGCGGGGTAAAAGTTAAAGCAATAAATAAATATAAATAAATAGAAGTAGTCTGCCTAGCTTGTGGCCTTAAAATGGCACTGCTGCCACCAGCTGTATTTCCACTGTAGTGTCATTTGCTGAACAATTGTCGTCGAGTGGCAGTTGAATTGTTTCAAAGGCAACACACAATATGTGTAGCAAGCCTCCAAAAAGGACGCTCCTGATAAGGTGAAAGTATTGCCTTCAAATAATGGTGCTAGTGATGACATGATCTCTTCCTGTGAATTTATTGAGCCAACATTCGTTTTTCAGCTTCAACAGAGTAAGAGCAGATACGGTTATAGACAAAGGATTTAACTTACAGTACTACACTCCTTCGGGTCAAAGATGGGGCATGTCCTTCTAGTGTTGACCAAAACTAGTTTATTATCCTCTTCCTCACATTCGTAGTAGCTGCAGTTATTGCCTTCTGGTTGCCAAATATCACCAGGCTGTTGATATGAATAAAAGAGAGAGTGTTATACTGCATCTTTACAAGCTCTAGCATCGGTGTTCCCTCTAAGCTGAGTTAGTGTGAGCCAGCTCACAGTTTTTTAGCCTCCGGCTCACACACATTTTTGTCTTAGCTCAGGAAGGAGGGCTCCAGAGCAAACTAATTTCCGCAGCAGCCAAATCGCTCGCTCACAACTTCAATGCCAATAATTTCACAAAGTAGAATATTTGCTCACGAGACTCCACAGCTTAGAGGGAACACTGTCTAGCATAGCAAACTGTAAGCGTTAAAAATCTGTTGCACATTTTCTAGTGTACAAAGTTTAGAGAATTCTCAACCCAGGTTTTAGTTATGGTTGAGACATGGAAGATTCTTGTAGGTCTTATTCAATGTTTTTAATTATACAATACATGATTACCTTGAGGACCTGAGGGGTGCCTTTAACGTTGATGACACAAGTCACCTGGACACATGTTCCACAACATTCTCCAGCCTTTACCTGGTACTCATAACCCTGTTGGTAGAGAGTAATAGTTAGCAGCGCCCTGGAACTGTAAGCGAGGCAGCCATATGTCATGATTGAATAAGGAAACAGCCACTTTATAGACAACTTCAGGCTTTGACTTACCACTGAGCATGCTGTATCGCACGGAATCGGCTCACACTCCACAAAATTGGTCTTGGAGCCTGGGTCTGTCTCATTGCCACAGACACATGTTTCACAAGGGTCACTTGGAATGGCCGCTCCAGGCTGGGAGAAGTCAAGGAATAGTTCGTTATCAACAAATCAAGCCTTGTAAGAGATTTTTTTTTATGAGCAATAGATCAAATTCTTGCCAAGGGTTTTTTTAAACACACTGAGTTGCTTTGCAAAGATGATATTAATTTAATTTTGTGAGAATGCCATACTGTTTTTAATATCTGAAACAGGAAGAGGACCCGCAAGGACTTGGGAGGGTTAGGGTAAATCCCGTCCCCTCCCTTCTCCACAGCTTTTGGTTTCTCATTTCTGAGCGGCCTCCCCCTGCACTGATTCCACATCTTCTTGCCTCCTCCTCCTCCTATAGGCCACCTCTGCTGCCACGCCCTTGTTCTGACAGCCCCTCGAGGACCAACGATGTTTATTTAAGTAGCTGCTTCCATCAGTCAGACCTCACTTTTCCAGATGCATCTATTAGTCTTGGTTAAATGCCTAAGCAGAAAGGGCTGGTGTTGAGGGCACTCCCAACCAACCAATCTCACACCTATACCGGGCGAATTAGTTTCTCTCGCGACTGGACTTTGTTTTACATCTGGTTCTCTCTGTAATCCTCCACCCACACTGGATATTTAACCGTGATTAATGAATGGGCGTATCTGTTCATCTGAGGAAGTGAGCTCCGATCAGGGTCGCCGGCCCCCAGGCCCCAGCGGAGATTCCCCCGCTTTAGGGGGCTGCAATCCGCCACTCGTTTTAAGCAAAAAAGCTATAGGGTTTTTGCCCCCAGAACCAGAGCATTGTGTGTGACGTCGCTGACACGATGATGTCACTTCTGGATGACATCATTGTGTTGGGACGTCGCCCGATGACGTCCTGTCCACCTGTCAGAACGCCTCCCAAATCCCCCCGCCATGACAGCGAGTGGACCTGACAACCCTACCTCTGATTCATACAAGTTCACGCGGAAATAAATAAGGGTCCCGGTCACACGGAGAATTTGCCCCGCGAGAGGGATGGCTTGCCGGCGGATTAAATAGGTGCAATCATACAGCAACATCTGGCAAGCATGGCGCGCCCGTCTCCAACCCGTAGCTTCACTCCGAAGAAGCGGAGTTAAAAGATATTAGGAACCATGCAGTTTCTTCCAGAAAATGCGCAGCACGGGCGGGCGTCTGATCGGGAAAGTACTGGTAGCCTGTCGCAGCCAGCGCCCGTCTGCGTCCTTATCTAAGGCTGCATTCAGACTGGCAATTTGAAGCGCTAGGGAGTTGTGGCAAAGAAAACCCGGAACAGACCCGGAACGGCTTGTTCACGGTATTCCCATTCACACTGCAGCAAATGAAGCGGGAGGATACCGTGGAGGAAGCGCAAGGGAGCGTTCACACTGTTGGGCCGCCCTGGTAAGCTGTTAGCAGCTGTTAGCAGCTGTTTCCGCATTGGGCCGCATGTGCCCATGCGCATGGGCACAGCAGCAAATAGGGCAAGATCGCGCAGGCCCCGACAGCACCTGCCTGCGGAAACGGCCGGTGCCTATAATTGACTGCGGGTTGTTCCCGCCTTAGCAGCGCTTGCGTTCACACTCAGAGAACCGGAATCAACCCGCTCTACACACGTTTTGCCACCACTTTCACCTGGTACTTTTTAAACTCAGGAGGGAAGTGGCACAAGACGGCTTGAGTATGGCTGGGGGATACCGGACAGATGTGCCTGTGTGAACCTGCCCCTTTAATCCGCTCCTGAAACGCTCCTGAAAACTTTGGCTGCCGGGCCAAACTGCCAGTCTGAATGCGGCCTAAATGTAGCAAGAAAAGACTAAAATATAGATACCGATAAAGAGGAAAACAAGGATCTAAATTGCCTTAATGTTTTACAAAAAAACACTGCATGTGGCAATAGAAGTTGTCTGTAATTAATCATGTTCCA
>NW_015167320.1:7310-8433 GCF_001447785.1 Gekko japonicus
TTTGTTTTTTTTTTAAAAAAAATGTACATAGTAATGCTCAGGGGTCATTTCCTGCAGGAGCGCACAAGAGCGGAGCTCCGGCAGTAAAGAGCCCAGGGGGCGGGCACATGCAACAAGCCCCACCCCCTGCTCCCAGCAGCCCTCAGTCAGAGCAAGAAGCAGCCAGGTAAGTTGCAGAGCCCCCCCGCCCCCCGGCCCAAAACAGTCCAGTGGCACCTTTAAGACCAGGTTTTATTCATGTACAAGCTCTCCCTCCTCTGCGAAGACAGATCTGCACGCCCCCCCCCAATAGCTAGCAATCCAGAACAGTCCAGTGGTGCCTGAGGGGTGGGTGTAGCCTTCTGAGACACTTCCGGTGATGTCAGGGGGTGTGGCATATGCAAATGAGTTATGCCAATGAGCTCCTGCATCTATTTTTCTACGAAATGACCCCTGGTAATGCTTATATGAACGAGCTACTGAAACATCTATTACTGGCATTCGACTAGGGATACTGGTCTAGTCACACTGGGCCATCTTGCGACGTCTGCCATCTGCACTTGTTGTCTGTATCTAATCTGCACTTCATATTTTACTGTGGGGATTTTATCTGTTTTTATTGTAATTGATTACCGTACGCCGCCTTGAGCCTGCTTGCCAGGCGAGGCGGAATAGAAAATGAAATAAATAAATATTGTATTCTTACCACATAAACTGTTCTGTTGACCACACAGACATCTGGTATCCGTTCTGGGGGGGAAAAAAGATGTAGCCCGTTATTTAACAATGTTGGCGGGAGAAGATTACAGAAACACTTTAAAATTTTCTAACACACAACTACTAAGTGAAAGGAGGTAGTGAATGGTTTATGCTGAGGATGCAAGCTGTCCGTTGGGAAATTCCTGGAGATTTGAGGGCAGAGCCCTGGCAGGGTGAGACTTGTGAAGGGAGGAAAGTCAGTGGGTATAACATCACAAGAGTCCACCTCCAAAGTAGCCATTTTCTCAGGGGAACTGAGATCTGTTTGGAGATCAGTTGCAATTCTGGGAAATCTCCAGGCCCACTTGGAAACAGGGAACCCTAAGATAAACGTACCACTCATGCAACATAACTTCGTATATCTTTGCTCCAAAAGAAGTCCTTC
>NW_015167321.1:0-8588 GCF_001447785.1 Gekko japonicus
CCTGTGAGGTAGGTGGAGCTGCGAGAGCTGCTCTTCGGAGAGCAGTGACTGGCCAAAGGTCACCCAGCTGACTTAACGTGGAGAAGTGAGGAATCAGACCCAGTTCGCCAGATTAGAGTCCGCCGCTCTTAACCACTACACCGAACTGGCTCCTAACCACTACACCGAACTGGTGTCCATGACTCCATTAGACGTTGTCCATGACACATTAGATGGCCATCGCTTGCATGATCTGCAGTTACCCTTAAATGGAGGCATTAAACCTGAACTGGGTAGCTCAAGCAAGTCTGATCTCGTTAGATCTTGGAAGCTAAGCAGGGTCGGCCCCGGCGAGCGATTTGGATGGGAGACCACCAAGAAACACAAGGGTTGCCACGCAGAGGCAATGGCAAAGCACCTCTGGACATCTTTTGCCTGCCTCGAAAACCCTACAGGGTCGCCGTAAGTCAGCTGTGGCGAGATGGCAGAAAACAAACAAACCAACCAACCAAAACCCAATACTGAAGCTGACCTGATACACAGAACCAAGAAACCAGTGCTACAACACACAAGAAAAGTCCAACAAGCCAAAGACCTCAAAGAAGTGCTTGCAATGGAGAAGTTTCCAGAGGGAGAGTGGAGCCGGGAAGGCCAAAAGGTGCTCAGCGACAGGGAAGATTCAGCCAAGAACAAGCCAACAACTTTAGCATGCATATATGTGTGTACACACACACACACATACACAGAAAGGAGTATCTAGGAAGAAAGAGAAACACGTTAAGGGCACTCAAGTAAGGTTGTGAAGGAAAAAATTATCCTTTAGCATGACCAACGCTATTTTATAATGCCACTGACTCTGCTTGCTTAGGAACGAGCTTTTGAAGCCCAGAACCTGGCAGAACAGCTAGAAGCTTCAGGAGTGGTTTCGGCTGGCTGAACATGTGAACATGGGAAAATATCCTTGGACATGTGCAGTACCTGCCTAGCCACGCTTGCAAACCTCTGAAGATGACTGGATGTATTGAGTTGCCATACTGTGTAACTGGTGGGAATGGAAATGATGTCAAGGTGACATAAACTGGGGGTAGAAAGGTAAGGTACCATGGCAAAGGAGTTAGAAGAATGCTGCTGCAGCTTTTGTAGAAGAAGAGGAGACTGGATTTATACCCCGCCCTTCACTACCCAAGGGTGTCTCAGAGCAGCTTACAAACTCCTTTCCCTTTCCCTCCCCACAACAGACACCCTGTGAGGTAGGTGGGGCTGAGAGAACTCCTGACAGAGACTGCTCTTTTTCAAGAACAGCTGTGCCAGAGTTATGGCTTGCCCAAGGTCATCCAGCCAGGTGCAAGTGGAGGAGTGGGGAATCAAACCCAGTTCTCCCAGATTAGAGTCCGCGCACTTAACCACGACACCAAACTGTAGTCAGGAAGGATTCTTTGGCCATGGCACAATAAAGTTATTCACTGCCTCAGTTTGACTATTGGATTAAGAATCCCTCATTTGGGCCCCAAAGCAAGGATATCGTTTGAGGGAAAGAAGAGGGGGGAAATGAGAATGCTAATTTTTTTCTGAAGTCTGTTGTGTTTTTTTCTTTTGTTAATAACATATAAGAGTTCTTTTGTATTGTTTTTTAAGAAGTCAGAAGTTCCAGATTTGAAATATATAAGCGAATTTAATGATCCCATTTAATGTAACCAATATTTTTATTTTCATTGTAAGCTTCGTATTGAAACCATTGTATGACCACCACCTCTTGGGTTTTTAGTGGCTTTTCTTTACTTTCTCCTGTAGTTTATAGTTCCCCGTCCCTATTTTTCTTGTGGTGTTTTAGAAAATAAATTTTTTTTTTAAAAAAAGAATCCCTCATTTGGGATGCAAATTTACAAGTGGTGGCTGGAGGCCTTCTGGGATTACAACTGACCTCTAGGCCACTGAGATCAGTTCACCCGGGGAAAATGGCTGCTTTCGCAGGGCTCTTTTTGTAGCAGGAACTCCTTTGCATATTAGGCCACACACCCCTAATGTAGCCAATCCTGTGATATGGCTGTAAGGATCACCTTTGTTCTCTTACCACTGTCTTTGGTAATATTCTGTAATGTATAGGCCAGGACTCTTTTCGTAGCAGGAACTCCTTTGCATATTAGGCGACACACCCCCAATGTAGCCTACTGTAAGCTCTTGGAGGATTGGCTACATTAGGGGGGGGTGTCACTTAATATGCAAATGAGTACCTGCTACAAAAAGAGCCTGGCGGGGGAGAATGGACTCTATGGCACTAGACCCCCCCTCAGGTCCCTCCCCCCCAAACCCTGCCGCCCCCCCAATCTCCAGGTATTTCCCAACCTGCAGCTAGCAAGCCTACACTGAAGGGTAGCAAAAAACACAGCCTGCTGGACTCTTGCTTAAGTTCAGGGGCCAGTTGCATGGACATTTTTACCTCAAGAGTGCCTTCAGGCCTCAGCTGAGACCCTCTGAGGCACACCATGTACAGTTCTCTACAATCAAACTCAGGGAAGGCCGAGGATTCCATTGAAAGGATCTCTTCCGGCTGCAGGTTCACGGCATGGGGGACAATCTTCAGAGCCCTGTGGGTGATGGCCAGAGACTGCAGGCCCCATCCCATTCCGTCTGACTCCAGCACCAGCGGAAGGACAGCCACGTCTGTCTGGCAGAGATAAGAGAAGGGGGAAATGTATAATTTAATAGGGTTAGTAAGACACAGGGAGGGGGAGGAGGAGGAGGAGGAGGAGGAGGAGGAGGAGGAGATTGGATTTATATGCTGCCCTTCACTACCCAATGGAAAAAAAAACAGCTCTTATCAGAACTACGGCTTGCCCAAAGTCATCCAGCCAGGTGCAAGTGGAGGAGGAGGAGGAGAAGAAGAAGAGAAGAAGATATTGGAGTTATACCCCACCCTTCACTACCCAAAGGTGTCTCAGAGCGGCTTACAAACTCCTTTCCCTTCCCCTCCCCAACAGACACCCTGTGAGGTAGGTGGGGCTGAGAGAACTCTTTCAAGAACAGCTCTTATCAGAACTACGGCTTGCCCAAGGTCACCCAGCCAGGTGCAAGTGGAGGAGGAGGAGGAGAAGAAGAAGAGAAGAAGATATTGGATTTATACCCCACCCTTCACTACCCAAAGGTTTCTCAGAGCGGCTTACAAACTCCTTTCCCTTCCCCTCCCCACAACAGACACCCTGTGAGGTAGGTGGGGCTGAGAGAGCTCTTGACCGAAACGGCTCTTTTTCAAGGACAGCTCTTATCAGAGCTACGGCCTGCCCAAGGTCATCCAGCCAGGTGCAAGTGGAGGAGTGGGGAATCGAACCCGGTTCTCCCAGATTAGAGTCTGCGCACTGAACCACGACACCAAACAAACTTGACCCAAAAACTGGAATCAAGAACCACGAGGGTAAGAAAGAAGTCTGGTAAAGGGCCAATATTAAAAACCTAGTTGACACTTATAATATAAGATACATGTATTTTTTGTATATTATAAGTTTCAACTAGGTTTTTAATATTGGCCTCTTATCAGACTTCCAATTTAATAGGGTTGCCAGCCTCTGGGTGGGGCCTGGAGATCTCCCACTATTACGACTGATCTCCAGGCAAGAGAGATCGGTTCGCCTGGAGAAAATGGCTGCTTTCGGGGGGGTGGACTCGATGGCATTATACCCCACCGAAGTCCTTCCCCTTCGAAACCCCACCCTCCCCAGGCTCCAACCCCTCCCAAATGGCTGCTGCAGCTGACCCTCAGTCGCACAGTGAAGATCCTGGTGGTGTGGTGGCAGCTGCCACCACGGCAACATTTTTTTAAAATCTGCACAGTCAATCAGACCTCCATTGGCCAATCAGACGTCTCGCTGGGCAAAAGCCCTACCTGGCCCTGCCCACTTTCTAGAAACAGTTGGTGGGCTGTTGGTTGGTGGGCCGTTGGTTGGGGATCCCTGCCCTAGCATTTCTCCCACCCCTGTCCTATCTCACAACGATACGGTTGACTAAAAAAACTCACTTTCTGCTTTGTGCTGTATCCAGAAACTACCTCAGTCTTGACACGTTCCAAGGACAACAGCATACTTCTCAGCTGATCCCGATAGCTGGTTCCTACTGGCCAGCATCCCTCGCACTCCTTGCGGAATGCCGCCACAGCATCTCTGTCGCTGGACACAAAGTGAATGGTCTTCAAGGGGGGAGCAGGGTAGTCTTTCCTGAAAGCTTCAATCCCGAGAGCCACAGCCTTTGCTTGACACGTGGAGGAAACGGGGTCTGTGAAGGACACCAGCAAAGACTGGAGACCTCTCTGGGACGCAGCCTCCAGCACCAACTTCACTGCGCCCGCTCCAAGTTCCACCATTTGTGGTCGTGAGAGGAAAACGCTGAAGGTAATGCAGGGAGACCCCTGCTGGCTTGGCAGCCTCTGAGCAAACACGGCATTGCCACAGCCGATGTCTCCCTTGAGGCGGAGGCTCACCACGGCATCCACCCTGAATCTAGAAGCTTCTCCCTCCCACAAAAAAAGATCGAGGCCCTTGTTGAGGTGGAAAAACCCAGCCGCTCTGTGCTCGGTTTGTGGAAGGACCATCTGGTTGGTTTTGGCCACGGAGCCCACCACGATGAGCAGCTTGCTGATGACCTCTTTGGCTCGCGAAACGACCTCCCGGGAGCCCAACAGAGAGATGACCCCCGAGTCTCCTTGAAGCCTCCCAGAGGCCTTCACTTCCCAAAGTGTTGGAGACAGGACCCCCATGAGCTGACCCCACAGCTTCTGCTCTGCAGAAGTGACGTACAGCACCTCAGTGGTGGCGCAGGATCCGTCAGGGTGCACTGTAGGCCTCTGCCCACTTAGTTTGCCTCCACGGGGGACTTCCAGTTGCCTCCGAGGTGGGCTTCTCAGGACTGGACCGGACACTGCATCATACATCTTGCCCTTCTCCATTGCCCTCCAGTGGGGTGGGGAGCCCGCTAGGACCCCTTCCTCTGATGCCTCGGATGGAAGAAGTCCATGGACTTCTTCAAGACCTATAAGAGACAACAGGTCAGCAGGGGCAATGCAAAAAACCAATAGGCATTTTACAGCTGTCTGATAATCAGCGTTGCCTTATGAGGCACACTAAAGAAGTAGGTGTTCCCAGGGGTCATTTCGTAGAAAAAGAGGTGCAGGAGCTCATTAGCATAACTATTTAGCATAACTTATTTGCATAGGCCACACCCCCTGACATCACCAGAAGTGTGTCAGAAGGCAACACCCACTGCTCAGGCGCCACTGGACTGTTTGGATTGCTAGCTATTGGGGGGGACGGAGACGTGCAGATCTGTCCTCACAGAGGAGGGAGAGCTTGTACCTGAATAAAACTCGGTCTTAAAGGTGCCACTGGACTGTTTTTGGCCGGGGGGCGGGGGGGGGGGCTCTGCAGCTTACCTGGCTGCTTCTTGCTCTGACTGAGGGCTGCTGGGAGCAGGGGGCAGGGCTTGTTGCACGTGCCCGCCCCCTGGGCTCTTTACTGCTGGAGCTCCGCTCTTATGCACTCCTGCAGGAAATGACCGCTGGGTGTTGCCCACTTCCTCATGCCTGAGGCTGCCATATCCTGGGCCACCCACAACAAAGCAGGGAAATGAAACTTAAAGACAGAGCAAGGGGGGAAACAGAAACTGAAACCAGACCAGAGAAAAGCATCACCACCGGAAAACAACTAGAGCGTGCCTAAAAAAAAATCCCAGACAGTGTGGTAGTAAAAGGCTCAGTAGAAACAGTAGTGATGGAAACAAGTACCACCAGTAGAGATGGTGGTGGTAGAAACAAGTACCATCAGGTTGCAGCCAACTTAACGGTGACCCATACGGTGTTCAAGGCAAGAGACATTGAGAGGTGGTTTGCCATTTCCTGCCTCTGCGAGGTAGCCCTGGACTTGGTCTCCTACCCACAACCAACCAAGGCTGAGCCTGCCCAGCTTCCAAAATCTGACAAGAGTAGGATAGGTAGGGCTGCCAACCTCCAGGTGGGTCCTGGAGATTTCTCACGATTACAAGTGATCCCCAGACCAATGCTCCCTCTAAGCTGTGGAGTCTTGTGAGCAAAAATTCTACCTTGCGAGCTACTGGCATTCAAGTTGTGAGCGACCGATTTGGCTGCTCCATCAGTTAGTTCGCTCCGGAGCCCTCCTTCCTGAGCGGAGACAGAAACGTGTGAGCCGGGGGCTAAAAAACTGTGAGCTAGCTCACACTAACTCAGCTTAGAGGGAACAGTGCTCCAGACCACAGAGCACAGTTTTCCTGGAGGAAAATGGCTGCTTTGGAGGGAGAACTCCGTGGCATTGTACCTCTCTGAGGTCCCTCCCCCTCCAAAACCCCGCCCTCCCCAGGCTCCACCCCCAAAATCTCTAGGTATTTTGAATCATGAAACTAATTTAAAAATGCAAATGCAGTCATGAAGACAGCAGCCCTAACCCTGGGCCATTTAGGTCAAGGCCTGATAGACGTACAGCTGTTTGATGACATAAATACTCAAGAAATTTTTAACTCATGGGGGTGGGAATCAATTCTTCAGAGAAAAATGGACAATTTGGGGGAGGGAATTGACAAATATTGTAATTGTACTGTGCAGTGGCAGAGAAAGAAGGCAGTCATCCCTGGAGCAAAGGGCTGAAGCGTTTAGTAGGCACAGGATCTCTTTATCCGGGGGATATGATGTGGAGTAGCTAGGGTTACCAACTCCCACACAGGGAATATCTGGAGATTTTTGGGGGGGGGGAGCGATTTGTGGGGGGGGGAGCCAGCGGAGGGCAGAATTTGGGGAGGGGGACCTCAGCAGGGTACAATGACGTCGAGTCCACCCTCCAGAGCAGCCATTTTATCCAGGGGAACAGATGCCTCTCATCTGGAAACGAGTCATCATTCCAGGAGATCTCCAGCCACCACCTGGATGTTGGCAACTCTGGGGTAGCAGATCTGCCTCCCCTGAGGATTTGTAAATAAAGCCAACACTACAGGGACACCACAAAGTAGCTGGCATGCCTATGAAACTGAAAGATATAAATGCCTAGTTTTTGACAGGGAAAGGGGCAAATATAGCCAACCCGAGGAAGAGAAATCCAGGTGGGTAGCTGTGTCCGTCTGAAGCAGCAGAACAACGTTTGAGTCCGGTGGCACCTTTAAGAACAACAAAGGTTGAAATATTTTCTTTTTCTTTTGGAATGAGTTGTACGTTATTTAAGAATTCAGTGTTTTCAGTGTTAGAAAGGTTTATTCTTATTAAATACTGGGTTCTAGACGCATTGCAGTGATCAGCTCTAGTTTCTTTCGTGATTTCAGCAGACTACAAGACGACGCTGGCAGGGCCATAGCCCTGCTTATAAGCATGCAAAACGCCACACCCTACACCCACCCACTCCCCGTGATAGGCTATTTACATCACACTGCTAATCTGCCCCAAGCAAGCTCAGCCAGTTCAAGGGGCGGCTGGAGTAAAGACTTAGGCTGAATCTGCATTTGTCTTTCCCACCGGGGGTCCCAGCCTTCTGACTCCGTCTTCAAAAAAGCTGTCTACATTTGGTGTCATGTTCGCACCTCAAGAGTGCTAGCATACTTTTGCACGTCCACATATGTTTATCGTCCTTTCGGGGCGGCTCCACTGTCACTGCACCTTTGCACTGCTTTAAAAGAATCTTCTCCAAACAACATTCAAACAAGCCCAGAGAAAGACGGCGTCACAGCAGCATGAAACGGATTTAAAAATGCAAGTGCAGATTCGACCAGAGAGAGAGCTGCAAACTGCTGTGCTCTCTGCCACCATGGCACACATACATAGATTTGCCTCCCCAGGAGGCAGGAAAGAACAAAAACAGATACCACAGATTTGGCTTTCAACAAAACAAACGATATTGTTGGACAGCAGCAGTACAGTAACAATTCAACGAGCAGCGTATTTGGATACAGAATTGTTATGTACCGAGCCCAAGGTCGAATCTGCATTTGCATTTTTAAAATCCGTTTCGTGCTGCTGTGACGCCGTCTTTCTCTAGGCTTGTTTGAAAGTTGTTTGGAGAAGATTCTTTTAAAGCAGTGCGGAGGCGCAATGACAGTGGAGCCGCCACAAGAGGGCGAATAAACATATGTGGACGTGCAAAAGTATGCTAGCACTCTTGAGGTGCGAAAACGACACCAAATGTAGACAGTTTTTTTGAAGACGGAGTCAGAAGGCTGGGACCCCGGTGGGAAAGACAAATGCAGATTCAGCCTAAGTCTTTACTGCAGCTGCCCCTTGAACCGGCTGAGCTTGCTTGGGGCGGATTAGCAGTGTGATGTAAACAGCCTATCACGGGGAGTGGGTGGGTGTGGGGTGTGACATTTTTCATGCTTATAAGCAGGGCTTTGGCCCTGCCAGCGTTGTCTTGTAGTCTGCTGAAATCACGAAAGAAACTAGAGCTGATCACTGCAATGCGTCTAGAGCCCAGTATTTAATAAGAACCAACCTTTCTAACACTGAAAACACTGAATTCTTCAATAACGTACAACTCATTCAAAAAAAAAGAAAAGAAATGGGACTATATAGCACTTTCCACCACCTCTTATGCTGCCCGTTCTGAGCCCCTGCCTTCAGCAACCCCCTATAGAAA
>NW_015167322.1:0-5665 GCF_001447785.1 Gekko japonicus
ACTGCTGCCGGTTTGGTGCATACATGCATCCAGTATAAGGCAGTTTCATGTGTGTTCGCATCTGGAAGCCTTGTGGTATGACGCTCCCTCAACAAATAGATATGTTCATGGGAGCTGTCTTTGTAGTGGAATTATTTCTGTAGAACTCTCTCCTAATTTGTTAGGGAGGATTAGAACAACAGGATTAGACCAACAATGGACCAGAAGCTCAGACCCTGATCTGAAAGCAAGGTGTGATAGACAAGGCAGGCTTGCATCTGGAATCTTGGGATATTCATTTGAAGAAAGAACGATGCAGGGATAGACCTCAGACAGACTATGAGAGGGTGAGATTGCTGGTCTCCATTCTTGGGAGCATGTCAGCTTTCAGACTGAACTGGTAGGAAGATTTTAAATCAGGCAGCACTCCCTGGGAGAAAGTTTACAACACATTGGTGTTTCCCCAAAGCCATCAGGCTAGGCTATACTCCCCATGTTCTGGAAACCTCTGTAAGTACAAGTTTTTTATTCCCTGACACTATGAGGCAATATCCATTTTGTATGGCTTCACTGCCTCTGCTAAATAGCCTCACGTGAGCCAACAATTCTCAAAACTTCAATTACACACCATTCCCTGTGGATTTCCCACTGAGGTTCATCCCCACGGTCCCCAGGCCAAGTAAAGCATTCTCACTCCCAATCTACCTCAGTCTTGTATGAACTGTTTACAGGGACATGCTCTTCATGTTGAAGATGGAGAGACACCTTCCAGACTGATTGTAGGTTCAACGTTTGGGGACTACCAATCACCACCATCACTCCCTCTAAGCTGTGGAATCTTGTGAGCAAAAATTGTACTTTGTGAGCTACTGGCATTAACGTTGTGAGTGAGTGATTTGGCTACTGCATATGTTAGTTTGCTCTGGAGCCAGAGGCTAAAAAATTGATCTAGCTCACACTAACTCAGCTTAGAGGGAACACTGACCACCACACTGTAGCCTTCAGGCTAAGCAGTACTTTCCCTCTGACCTGGCGGTCCAGCAATAGGGGCAGTGAAAGACCTTGTGATTTCCTTTGCCAACATGAACTGGAGCTGAACTGGAGGAGAAGCCATCCATCCATCTGTCTGTCTGTAAGTCCATCCATCCATCCATGTGCAATGGTGAGTAGTTTTCTAGCAGAAACTGCTCCTATTTTTCTTAGTCAGAAAGCGAAACAAGAATGGAAAGATCAACAAGAATGTGTAAAGTTGTGTAATTCTCCAGGAGTCATTACTTTTGCCTTCTTGATGTTCACCTGTAATCCTGCTTTGACATTTTCGGCTTTAACTTTCACCAGGAGTCATTTCAAGTCTTCACTGTCTTCTGCCAGTGATGTGGTGTTATCTGATTACCTCAAATTGTTAATGTTCCTTCCACTAGTTTTTCACATCACCTACATTCAAATCTAATCCAGTTTTATTTATGGTATGCTCTCCATATAGACTGATATAGGCGATAAAATACATCCTTGTCTGATCCCTTTGCCAATTGGAAACATTTCTTTTTCTCCATATTCTGTCTTAATTGTAGCCCCGTCCAGAGTACAGGTTGCACATCAAAACAATCAATGGCACACCCATGTCTTGTAAAACCAATGATAGCTTTTCAAGATCCAGAAAGTCAAAAGCTTTGCTGTAATCTATGAAACCCAAGCTGATTTTCTTCTGAAATTCTCTCATATAATCCAGTAACCAGTGAGTGGTGGCAGCGAACTTAAGGAAGAGGGTGGGAGGCGAACCGTTGTTCCCTCCTGTTTCTTAACACGGATTATTATTTATTTTATTTATTTATACTTTTGATTTATATTCCACCCTCCCCACATGGGCAGGCTCAGGGCAGCTTACAACATGGATACATTGACAAAGCAAAAATCTAAAATTCAATCAAGCAATCACATTTATACGTAAAGTGCTGTTGCATATAGATGGTAGTAGCGTCTCCAAGGCTATGTTAGATGGTAGAGACTACACTGTGGCCATACCTGTGTCATTAGCTTTTCTTGTTGCTCTCAGCATGAGGGCCTTCACTGCTCTAAGCATGAGGGCCTTAACTGTTCAGTTGTTAGCAGTTCAGGTGTTCAGATGTTGTCCACGTGTTGGTGCTAGTGGCGGCTCCTAGTCAAAGGCCTGGTGGAAGAGCTCCGTTTTACAGGCCCCGTGGAACTGTAGGAGGTCCTGCAGGGCCCTGATGTCTTCCACCAGTATGGAGCTGCCATATTAAAACAGTTCTCTGTCTGTATGTGTGATTTGGTGGAATCCTGCATTTAGGCTTTTGATTCTATTTCTATCAGTTTTTACTTTTGCTTCTCGTCTATCTTTAGCAATTTTAAGAGTTTCATCAGTCTTCCACTGGGACTTCTCATTTCTTTTGGTTTCAGGAATCGTCTTTGCAGGTTCTTCACTCATGAAAACAAACATGAAGCTGCCTTGTACTGAATCAGACCCTTGGCCCATCCAGGTCAGTATTGTCTCCTCAGCCTGGCAGCTACTCTCAGGCAGCCTGGCAGCTGATCTCAGGCAGAGGTCTTTCACAGCACTTCCTACCTGATCCTTCTACCTGGAGATTCCCAGGATGGAACCTGGTGCCTTCTGCATGCCAAGCAGATGTTCTACCACCGAGCCGCAGCCCCTCCCCCTTCCTGGATAACACCTCTGATTTCGACCCATAGTTCTTCTGGCTCACATTCGCTTGAACTTCGTAATGCAAATATCTTCTTTACATGGTCTTTAAACTCTCCAGGAATGTTGTTCAGATTGTACTTTACCTCTATGAATGTTTCAGTTTATCTTAATCTTTATTCTAGTTTTTTATATATATATTAACAATTCACGGTTTGTCCCATAATCAGCTCCTGGTCTTGTTTTAGCAGAGAGAACAGAGCTTCTCCATCTCCTGCTTATTTTCTGAATGGTTTTGTAGTATGACCTTAGCTGTAAGCCATCCCAAGTCAGTCTCTGGAGAGCCAACGTATTAATTTGCTAAACAAAGGAATACATAAGATTGTTTTGGAATGAACAGAATAATGTCGCTGAGTTTCTGGGAAGGCTTTATATTAATAGAAATGTTTCAGGATAAAAGCTACTGTTCAAAACAGTAGTTTGGTGCTGTTAAGCAAATGATTCGTTCTGATCCCATAATATAAATAAATAGTAATATAAAACAGAAGATGATATAAAGTTTGGAAGCAGATGAAACCATCAAATACGTGCAGAAATTGGCACGAGTTAGGTGCGTGATTATCCTCTGTTGTGAATGTAACTGCCTGTGTGCCAAAGGAATGGGCTGAGCTCTGGAAATCAAGGTATTTGCATTCATTTTAGTAAATGTCTTGGGCGGAAGAGGAGTTAGGGGTCATGCTGTCTGGTAGCCCCAGTTCCATTGTTATATTTCATTCTTATGCTGTCTTCCAGCCCCAGCTTGTTATACTTCTCTGGCCATTCCTCTGCAGTTGTTTTCGCCTCCCCAATTTTATGTTCACAAGAATCCAGTGAGGTAAGCTCGTCTTAGACAGTGAGTGGCCCAGGGCAACCACCGGACTTCATGGCAGACTGGTGATTTGAACCCAGGTTGTGTACTCTAACCACTGCACCATACTGTATCTCACGGAGCTTCCTTTCTCTCCTCACAGAGGCATCCTCTCTTTGCCATGGCTGCAGAAAATGACACACAGGTGAGAGAGTTCATCTTCTTGGGCTTCTCCGGCCTCCCAAGCCACCCAGCCTTCCTCTTTGTCGCGTTTCTGGCTGCCTACCTGGCCATTCTGATGGGCAACCTCATGATACTAGTTCTGGTCCTCGTGGATTCCTGCCTTCACAGCCCCATGTACTTCTTCCTCAGTCACCTCTCCTGCTTGGACATTCACTGTCGTTGTTCCCAAGATCCTCATCAACTTCCTGCGCCAAGAAAACACAATTTCATATGAGGAATGCCTGGTGCAAGCCTTCTTCCTGATGGTCTTTGTGGGCTGCGAGCCGGCACTAATGGCTGTCATGGCCTATGACCGCTATGCCGCCATCTGCAGGCCCCTGCACTACTCTCTCCTCATGAGCAAGAGGGTGTGTATCCAGCTAGCCTCTGCCACTTGGGTCTGTGGCTTCCTGGTCTCAGCAGTTCACAGTGCCTTGGCTTCACAGTTGTCCTTCTGTGAAGTCAACCAGATCCCACACATCTTCTGCGATGTCCCGCCACTGTTACAAATCGCCTGCAGTGATACTCGTGCCAACGAACTGGCCACTCATATCATGAGCCTCTTTGTGGGCCTGTTCCCCTTCCTGTTCATCATCCTCTCCTACATCTGCATTTTGGCCTCTGTTCTGCAGATTCGCGCCAAAGGTGGTAGCCGCAAGGCCTTCTCCACGTGTGCTTCACACCTCATCGTTGTCATTCTCTGTCTTGGAAATGCATTCCTGAACTACAACAAGCCAAGCGCTGGCTATTCTCTGGAAATAGACACTCTGGTCTCTGCCATGTTCGTCATTGTCGCCCCCCTGTTGAATCCCCTTATCTACAGCCTCCGCAACAAGGAGGTGAAGGGGGCCTTCAGGAAGGTTCTGAACAAGAGGACAGATTAAGTTTCTTTTTTGGTGGCAAGCTTCACTGAGCTCTGCTGATAACAGTGTTCCTCAGTCAGGGCGGGCATTCAATATATGCCCTATCTCTTGTTGTGATGGAACAGGCCTGCTCCGACTTACAGGCCCTGTTCTGCCAGGCCTCTCCTTGGCTTGCACTAATTCCTGGAGGGTGCTATTTCACTTCCTTCCACTAGGGTATGCTGCCACCACTGTCCTGTTGGTGTCTTCCTGCCAAGAGGGACAGACTCCTGACACCCCTGACAGCCATAAATCCATGCAGAAGGTGCAATAAAATCTGACAATCAAGGAACTCGAAAGTGGCCTGGAGTGAGGAAGCTACCATAAAACCCGATGATCAAAGGAAGTGAAAGCAGCATGCAATGCAGAGGGGAATTTCTGTTCCATCGTGGTTTTTGTAAAATAACGGAGGGTAAAGCCAATGCAGAATCAGCCTCTCTCTCTTTTTGCCTTCCTTCTCTCATGTTCTTCAGAGACTAGGGTTGCCAAGTCCATCTTCATCCCCAGCAGGGGTCTTTGGAGGGCATTCCCAGAGGGGGCGGGGCATCCCCCACGTGATGATGTCACATTGGGGATGTTCCGGCTCCAAGTCCCGCCCCTGCGGGGATGGTCCCACAGGCTGCCGGAAACCTCCAGGTAACTGCAGCCCTTGTCTCTTGCTGATGCTCAGCTGATTGGCAAGTTGAAATTGGCCAGAGGGGCGTGCAGTCGTCCAGGGAATAAAAAGGAAAAGAATGTCTTGTTTATTTACAGGAAGTTCTGATCACAGAGTTCATGACAATTCCAAGACCTACCCAGAAGTGCTTTAGCAGTGGCCAGAATCTCTACGGTAGGCCTTCTTTTTCTTTTCAATTTTTCTCCTGGGAGGCTGCCCTATCTACAGTCTTCCTGCCGGCTGCCAAGCACCGCCTGGCAACCCTAATGATACGGTACAAGTCACTGGTATTACCTTGACATTCCCTCCTGTAGAATGGACACGAGCTTGCTGGAACTTGGAAACAGAGGCCGGTGCATGCAGACTGCACTCCATTTCTCTCCATCTCCCAGTTCTTGGTG
>NW_015167322.1:5726-6729 GCF_001447785.1 Gekko japonicus
CTGCCCTGTCCTGAAATGGGGGCTCAGTTCTCCCCCTTTCCTGCCATAGCCCTCCATCCAATCATAAATTGGTGCGTGTCCTTGGTGTTTATAGCCCAAACTCGGGATATCCCCCAAATGATCTCTCTTGCCCCTTCCTGACAGGTGGGCAAATGGTTCTCATTGACCTGGCTATTTGTCACCATAAACCAATCTCCTCCCTGCCTGAAACTTGAGCAGTTTTATCACTTAGGCCCCATACATGTGCATTTTTGTCCTAAGGCTGAGGCCAAGGCCATTCAGGATGAGGGGGGGTGGGGAACTTGAGCACCCCATTGTCTAGACCTATTAACATTTTTATGAAGGTGGGCTGAGGTAAGTCTGGAAAGCAATTGAACTGACTTCCCCCCTTTTTGTCTGTTCTCTGCCCAGAAAGGGGGGCGGGGGACATTTTAAAACTCAGAGTGAAGGTTTTGCCCATTTCAAGCCAATGAAGAAAAAATGCCTTCTTCACACCTCTTGAAGCTCTCTCTTGAAGCAGATAAGCACACATGCACCAGTTTGACCCATCGGGCCAGGAGGAGGAAATGGCATCTCGTGGGACTTTTAAGAAGACCCGCAACATTTTATTCCATGCATTAGCACACTTTTTCTTCAGAGAGAGAGAGAGAGTGGAGGGAGGGAGGGAGCTAGCCAGAGGGAGCACACCAGAAAAAGAGAGAGAGGGAGTCCTGTGTTTAAGACCAAAAACATTTTATTCCAGATAAGAGAGAGAGAGAGAGTCCTGTGATTAAGACCAAAAAATGTTTTATTCCAGGTATAGGGGGGGGGGGGAATCTGGTGTTTAAGACCAAAGAATGTTTTATTCCAGGTATGAGAGAGAGAACAGAGAGACAGAGAGAGGGAGAGAGGGAGAGGGAGAGAGGGAGTCCAGTGTTTAAGACCAAAAATGTTTTATTCCAGGTGTAACCTTTTGTGGGCAAGCACACTTCAGAGAGAGAGAGGGAGGGAGGGATAGGGGAGG
>NW_015167322.1:6920-8563 GCF_001447785.1 Gekko japonicus
AAGAGCCAGAGAGAGCTTGCTGGAGGGGGAGTCCCAAAGAACTTGGAGAGATCCCTGTTTCCATTTCTAACAGATGGGGGGGGAGAAACCTGACAGCACAGCTTGCATTCCTTATTAGTAATTGGAGCAAGAGTACAGGAGCAAGAGTAATGACTAACAAAATTTGTGGCAGGGAATGAGCTTTCATGAATCACTGCTCACTTCTTCAGATACAGCTGGATGTGAGTCCACCTGTCCTTATATCTTGGAGAGTGAAGTAATTTCAGATGCCAAAAGACAATAGCAGGCATTGTTAATGAGAGAAAAAAACTAGGTCTCAATTCAGTCCAGGAGTTTGCATTGTCTTGAGCTTCATTATTAGCTGCAACTCAGCAGTCTCTCTTTCTAATCTCCCTTTTAAATTCCTTTGTAAGAGAACTGCTACTCTTAGGTCAGCAACTGACTGCTCTGGAAGGTTAAAATGTCCCCCCACTGGTTTTTTAGTGTTTTGGATTCTAATAATGGTAGAGTAAAAGTTCAGTAGCACCTTTAAAGACTAACAAAATTGCAGTAGGGTTTGAGCTTTTGTGAGTCACTGCTCACTTCTTCAGACTTATTTCCATTTATCCTTTGCATCCTCCTGGATTGAATCCTCCTGTACCAAACTGAGACCTAGGTTTCTTGACTCATTACCACTGCTGATTTCTCCATGCCCCTGTATATCGCACCAATGCTGATATCTCCACCCCTCTGCATATCACACCTAATCCAATCACGGCTGCTATTGCCATTCAGCATCTGAAATCATCTTTATGAAGTTTATATCTCCGATACCTTGTGTTATATGTTATGACACACATGGCCCGACCCAACAGAGTGAGATTGTAACAAATGAGTTCTACACCTCTGAACTAGGACCTTTATTTATTTACAAAATTTGTATCCCACCTTTCTGCCCTTACAAAGGCTACCAAGATGGCTAATATTTTAAAACACATATGAAAAAAATCATATTTTAAAACCCTTAAGACAGCCGCCCCTGCACACGTAATTAAAACAATTCTAAAAACACAGTTAAAATATACACCAAGCATAATAACCAGCAATGAAAACTCTAGTTAGGAAGGAGAGATCATTGTGGGAATGCCAAATGAAACAGAAAAGTCTTCACCCACTACTGGAAGATGACGGCAACAGAAGGGGATGGACGAATCTCCCTGGGAAGAGAGTTCAAGAGCTTTGGTGCCATGACTGAGAAGTCCCTCTCCCAGGTGCCACCAGCCTCATCTCAGAAGGTGGGGGCACCCAAAGAAGGGCCTGGGAAGAGGACCGTAGTGGTCCGGCAGGTTTACAAGGAAGTAGAAAAACGTTGACAGCTCTCCCCTCCAACAAGGCCAACCTTGCTCCCTCACTTTCTTGCTCCTGACCCCACTACGTGGGCAGTCTCTCTTCAGGTGTCACCATGGCCCACAAGAATAGCCCAGGACTCCGGGCCCCCAGTCCTCTCCGGGAGTCCCAGCCGACAGGCATATTCCATTCCCTCAAGGTGGCTTTCCAGGAAGACATTCTGGGACTAGGGGTGATAAGAACATAAGAACATAAGAGACGCCAATGTTGGATCAGGCCACACTGCTCTTTACTTATGAATGCTGTGGCAACACAAT
>NW_015167323.1:0-5618 GCF_001447785.1 Gekko japonicus
GGGGTGGAGTCTGGGGAAGACAGGGTTTGAGAAGGGGAGGGACCCCAACAGGGTACAACGCTGCAGAGTTCACCCGTCCAAAGCAGCCATTTTATCCAGTGGAACTAATCTCTATAACCTGAAGAGCGCTAGTAATAGCAGAGGATCTCCAGGCCCCACCTGGAGGCTGGCAACCTTAGCTGTGGGGTAGGCTGCAAATTTCATCAGGTCAGCAGGTCAGTCCTCACCTTGGCAGCACTGCTGGAGCGTCGCTTGTGGGGAGAAGACCCTCCCGTTCTGGGCACAGGAAATGGCCTGCCTCCGTTTAGCTACTGGCAATGACCAGACTGCCTGCCGCCTTTCTCAGGTGGCACCTCTGTCCCGGGCAGAGCCTGGTTAGTATTCTGACAGTCATGACTGAACAGATTCAGAGCATTTCTGTTGCTAAACTGCAGTTACAGGGGTGGGGTCAGGCCTTGGAGGAGGGCTGCAATACTCGGGGGAGGAGTTGGACCGATTTCCTGACCTCAAGCGGATCTGGCCCAGTGATGAAAAGTATGCTGGAGACAGAAGACAACCTGTGTGCTTCTGCTAAGAAAAGCAAGAAGGTCACAGACCACAGTACAGTAAAGCAAAACACACAAAGGGAACTGTGCAAAAACTGCTGCAGTTTAGATCACATTTTCATGTAATGCCGAAAGTCCATTTGTTTTTTTCAGACATACAATCAAAGAAGTCTTCACAAGGTAATGGTGACGAAACTCTCCGGATTAACAGTTTCCGTTTCGTAGAGCCTTCATCAAAGATCGACAACACAAAGATGTCATTCCTTATTTTTCAAAGAGCAATCCTTCCATTCTCAAAATATAGTTTCTAATCCATGCCATGGAATCAGAGGTCATTTCGGGGGGGATCGCAGGGGGATTGCAGTCCCCCCGGGTGAGGTACGGGGGGGGGGGCACATGACGAAGCCCCGCCCCCTGCTTCCGGCCGCCCCGCTTCCAGCCCTCATTCAGCCAGGAGGAGGCAGAAGAGGGAGGGTAAGTTGCTTCCTCCCTGCCTCTCCCCACCCCCACCTGCCTGGGGTTCCCCTAGCTCTTTTTCTACGAAACGATCCCTGTTGTGAAGACTTCTTTGATTGTATGTTTTTTTTAAGTACCTAAGGGTACACATTTATTGATTTTCTTATATTCCTAAACGCAGACATAAATAACTACAACAAACAACATATAAACCAAGAGACTTGTTACAGTTTGTTACTACCCCTAATCCATCGCTTCATTATTCTCCAATATTTGTTAGTATTCTCTCATTCCATTATTATATATTACTACATACTCATTATTATATATTACTACATACTCAAATATTATATAAAACATTGATTGTATGTTTGAGAAAAACAAATGGACTTTCAGCATTACATGAAAATACAGACTTTTGTGATCTAAACTGCAGCAATTTTTGCAGTTTCCTTTGTGTGTTTTGCTTCTCCTAAGAAGGCAAGAGTGGGCTAGGTAAACAGCCCACTGGAGAAGGAACGGATGCCCCCCTCCCCGGCCAGGGCCCTGATCCAAAGCGGGGGAGGGGCCTGGTTGCTGTTTAGCAAGGAAAACGCATTCATGCCTCTTTCCTTGTTCTTGTCTGGCTTGACCTTGAGTCCCGCAGGGAGCCTCTTCCACTTGACGCTGCCACTTGCGCTGGTTGTGGTAGGCTCTTGGTTCCCTACCAACCTAAGAAGATCGGACCAGCGGTCCCTCTAGTCGAGCATCCTGTGTCACGTGGGGGCCAAAACTGTCACCCTGGTAGGCCAAGAAGGAGGGTAGAGGCCACGTCCCCGAGGCTGCTCCCAACACAAACATTCGGAGGCGTTCTGCCTCTGTATAGGGAAGTGCCCCAGTGCCTCAAGGAAACAGCGCTATTTCACCGTTAACAGCCCTCTTGCTCCCGGGAGCTCTCCAGAAGCTCAAGTACACAAATATCTTTCCGAGTCTGATAAGGGAGGTGCCGGGGAGCAAAGGCAGGGTGCGAGCCATCGGTTCCTCACCATTCTTACTCGTTCAGCTGGGGTTCCAGTCAAATTGGCAATGCTGATTTATTTTTTACTCTTTGTCAAAAGTTGTCTCATTCACTGCTCCTTTCTCCAACAGACTCTGGAAGGGAGGGCTACAGGTCCCTGAAATAAGATCCAACCTAAAAAGTGGATGCTGAAGTTGAATTTTGCCTCGGCCGCCAGCGAAGGAAACGTTGGCTTGTCAAACACGTCCAAACCAGTGTTGCCTCTAAGCTGAGTGAGTGTGAGCTAGCTCACATTTTTTTAGCCTCCGGCTCACGCATTTTTGTCTTCGTTCAGGGAGGAGGGCTCCAGAGCAAACTTAATTGATGCAGTAGCCCAATCACCTGCTCACAACTTTCAGGCCAGTAGCCCACAAAGTAGAATTTTTGCTCACAAGACTCCACCTCTTAGAGGGAGCCTTGGTCCAAACGCTGCTGTGAGTCTGGCGCTCTCGTGAGCCGACGCAAAATGCACCTCTCCGGTAAAATATAGACAAAACGTACCCGTTTCTCCTTCAGCAGCAGCAGCTTGCGGTCCTTGATGACAAAGTAGCGTTCCTGAAACTTGCTCCCCAGGAGCCTGGGCGGATCCTCGCGGCACTTCAACAGCCCGCATTTGGGGCTCTCGCGTTTGGCACCTGTGGGGGAAGCAAAGCACCGCCCTCTGACAGGTGTGCTGGGAGTGCTGGAGCCCAGCACGGGCGCAGTCTGAAGCACAACCAAGATGGCGCTCCTCCTCCTCCCAGGCTCTGTGGCCGAGAGGAGCTTTGGAGACTGCGTTGTGCCAAGTCAGATCCCGGCACCGTGGACTCTGATCGGCAGGAGCTTCCGAGGACTCGAGCCGGAGCATCTCCTGGCCTTGCTTTATGCCATCTTCTGCAGACCGATTAGAAGAACCCTCCCCCCCCCAAAGTTGGGCCAGAACCATGGCTTCTGGGATTCCACCACAGACCCAGGGCCAGTCCAGAAATACAGGAAAGCCTCCACTGTGTTAAGGATGCAAGTGAGCCAGTTGGGTGTAGTGGTTAAGTGCGCGGACTCTAATCTGGGAGAACCGGGTTTGATTCCTGAAAAGTACTGAGACTGATGCAGTGATTTCAGCTCATACTTTTATTTTAAGTGAAGAACAAGACAACTCTTCCGGCTCGCAGGCCAGCTTATATTCCCAGTAAACCCCACACACAAAACACACCCCACACCCGTGATAGGTTATTTCCTTAGGTCAGGCGTTCCATAGGTCCTTGCTAGGATCCTAGCCCTCCAATAGGTGCGGGCTAGGATTCGCTCAGGCCATTGTTCTCTGGAGCGAAGCTTGGTGGCTTCGCATGACCGTGTGGAGGCCCGACCTCACACAGGTCGAACTTCAATACATTACAATTCCCCATTCCTCCATTTGCACCTGCTGGATGTCCTTGGGCAAGCCATAGTTCTGGCACAGCTGTTCTTGGAAAAGAGCAGTTTCTGTCAGAGTTCTCTCAGCCCCACCTACCTCACAGGGTGTCTGTTGTGGGGAGGGGAAGGGAAAGGAGTTTGTAAGCCGCTCTGAGACTCCTTTGGGTAGTGAAGGGAGGGTTATAAATCCAATCTCCTCCTCTTCCTCCTCCTTCCCCTCCTCCTCCTCTTCTTCTTCTCCTCCTCCTCGGCTTTGCTTTTGCCTCTTCCTCTCTCTTAACCTGGCACCAGTACTTGTTAATGAAACAAGGTGCAGGGGTTCAGGGAAATCTTCTGGCTAGTGGGGTATCACCTGGATATAGGTGTACAAAGCAATGCCATGTTGCTAAACAGAGACGGGTTTGAGGAGAGCACCCCATATGAAGGCTTCCTTATTTATGAAAAATAAATTCTTCATCACACATTTTCTGATATGATTTCAGATGTTGGACACTGGCTGCCTCCCAATTTATGTTTTGCTTGCGATTTCCCACCAAATTCTTTGTTTTCTGAGCCTTTGTGTGAATTAGTAGGTTTACACACATGAGTGGGAGAAGAAGAATATTGATTCATGCGTTGCTGAAGCATACCTCATTTTATGGACATCTAAGGTTACCTTTCACTTTGCAATTTCTGTGGTTGTTAGTGACCCACAAAGTGGTTATTTCTAAATCCCTCCAATTCTATATTAAAAATGGTTGAGCTGCTGTCTTCAGAGAATTGTACCATCCATCCTCCTCTGATTTTGCATGGGGTTTTGTTAATACTTGGAGAACTAATGCTATTTTAATTCTGCCTTTAATTATGTATGCTTTAAAAGAGCAGTTTTGATACAGTTAGAATGTTCTGTTTTATGAACCCCCAAATGTCAGCAAGAACAGAATATATATTGTGTAATTGTGTTATATATATTCTTTTACTTTGTGGAACTTGTTAAAACTCCTCAAAGTAGTCTTTAAAATGGTTTGCAGAAAACAAAAAAGGCATTGCTTTTTGTCACTTTATTTTTGTCAGAGCTGTATTCCTTGTCATAAAATGTATTCTGTGAAACATTCTTTCTTGCCATTCCAAACTATTGGAATGCCTCATTAGATTTATTTAAAGCAAGCCCGGGGTAGTGCAGGCAAGATAGGTGGTTTGTTTAAAGTCTCTTTTCTCTCCATGTGGGCACTAAATGCTGAACTACAAAATCTGGGCAACATCCTCTGCCCACATTTCCCCCTTTACTCTCTATTGCATTTAGTAAAGCATACCTTGTGTTCTGATGGCATTATGTAGTCCGTATTCTTTTTCCCGATTCTACATTACCACTGGCATGTGAAGGAAATGCATAATGTCATGTGAGGATATATAAGTGTAATTTCCCATACATTATAGTGGGGAAGCACTCTCTCTGAGGCTACCCAGGCATCCACAAACCTGCTCACTAAGTGCCTTTAGCTTTCTGGTAGGGACAGCAACCTTGGATTCTTTCCCTTGAGTGATTATTTACACTACAATTGGAAAGGGCTTCTTCCAAGCAGCAGGATATATTCCTACCTGCTGTTTCCTGTCTTTTGCATGTACCAGAGCAAATGGGAGAAGACCCACATATGGCCTGAAAGAGGAAATGAGAGGTAGTAACCACAAATAATGGCTGTCTAATAAATGCAGCTGATATTTATTGACCCAGTGGGTACCATTTACAGCTCTGTGTTTCCTGTAATATCTAATTTTCACCTTCTGGCTGTCAGCTTCATCCAAAGATAGAGAGAAGCAGGAGGACCCTTAACACCAGTATACAGTGACTAAGGTTACAGTCTTGTTTTGCTTTAGTATCCTTTGGCTGCATGTCGAAAGAATATTTATGAACTCTTGGCAGTAATCAACTCCCCAGTGACAAGTGTATGGTTAACACTGGAATGCGGCTGGGAAGGCACTTGAGCATTATTTTACTGACCCTGGAAATGAGAGTCCTGGCTCATGTGACACCAAGCAATGGAAGCCTTAGTACTGCATAAGAAGGTGGTGGTTACTGTGCATCTGAGAGATGCTCTAGCTTTTAATTGAGTGATAAGTTCCCTGTGGTGATGACCCAAATCCTCTCTTGTTCATCTTGAAATGCAGTGCTTGCTGTTTTCTCATCCACAGTCCTTTCCCACATTTCAAACCCT
>NW_015167323.1:6748-8204 GCF_001447785.1 Gekko japonicus
GGGCCACGACCATCCGAGGGGAAACTCCATGGTTTCCCCTCGAATGGTCGTGGCCCCGCCCCCAGCGCGCCCGGCGTCATAACGCCACTTCCTAGTCACGTGCGTGCGGCACGCTGGGGGCGGGGCCACGACCATCCGAGGGGAAACTCCATGGTTTCCCCTCGAATGGTCGTGGCCCCGCCCCCAGCGCGCCCGGCGTCATAACGCCACTTCCTAGTCACGTGCGTGCGGCGCGCGCTCTGGGATCCACCCGGGAGTCCCCCGCTGCGGAGGTAAGCTATACTTGGCAACCCTATCTGAAGTCCCGATGGGCAGTGCCTAGCAAGGTTCTCTAATGGCCGCTACCACTCTGGTACGGGTCTCCTTGGGAAACCAGAGCACCCACCAGAGCATAAAGGGGTAGCCCTTTATGCACGCCTTTTCCAATAGGCTTCCCCTTGTAAGTGACCAAATGAGGTGTGAGGACCCAGGCAGAGTAACAAACAATTCTTACCCAAGAGATTGAACAAGAACTGTAGTTCAATAACATGTAGGGACAACGAGCACAGTCAAGGGAGGTACACACGAAAACCCTAATGCGTCTCACTCTAGTGTACCTGGCCTTCTCTAGGTCTTTGGCCTCAAGCTGACTCAACCCTAGTAGCTACTCTAGTACAGGTTTCAGCTATAGCTGCCGTGAGTGTGGTGTATGTTTCTAATGGCTTTGCATTCCTTCCCATGCGCTTAATTGCATCTGAGCTGTAATGCTATCTTTCAAGGTCACTGGAGGAGTTGGTGTGTCTAGGTTTTGTGGGAAGCTTTTTACTTCCCCAGCTTTGCGGCCGCATAGGTAGTCCGCCATTCCTAACAGTGTTCATGTTACTGCATCTATGGCTTTTCAATAAAAGTAAAACCGTCCTAGAAGCATGTACTTCATTGTCTTGCTGTGGATCCTGACAACGGGCTTCCATGGAGCCACTAGGCCTCCCTAAAGCCTGCAGGCCCCACGACTATAGGCCTAGGATCATGACAGCAGGACTAGCTGATTCCATGCTGCTGGGTTTCAGCAGAGAGTGAAACCAGTTCAGTGCCCATCTGGACACTGGTCCATCCGTCTCCGTGGCCAAATCCCCCCCCCCTTTCCCAGCCCTGCCGACCTACCTGTGAATTTCAGACTGCTCTGCTTATATCGTATACCGACAAGGCTGCTAGGGGAACTGACCTGCTTCTCTCAAAGGCCTCGATAGGCAGGGCTCACTCACCTGTAAAGAGGCAGCTGCCTTCCTTGATGGGCACCTTCTTCACTAACAAATAGGCAGAGCCAGGTTTGGTCAACTTGCACCACTGTAGCGCCTGCTCCAGGACCTTCTCTTTGGGGTGCAGGGGGCGCTCTGAAAAACAGCCAGAAGTCTTTAGGCATCCAGTGTCTGGGCAAAGGGGGCATCCAATACCAGGCGCTTTGCCAGAAGGCCTGTGG
>NW_015167324.1:0-6989 GCF_001447785.1 Gekko japonicus
GGGGAGTCCTGGCCCTCTCCGGGAGTTCTACCGGATGTGTGCTTCGCATTTGCGTGCCAAGATAACGTCACCCAGAAGTTGGGGGTGGAACCGCTATCATTCAAGGGAAAACCATAACATTTTTCCTCCAATGATAGCGCGTCCCCCCCCAAATCTGCCCAATGCAATGACGTCACCCCCCGGGTGACGTCACCATGCCGGGCCCATCTCTGTGATCCCGGCACTTTGGGGGTGGGGTTCCCCCTGGCGGCCCGATCCGGGCTGGCGGGCAAGGGACCCTTCAAGCGGGGGTTTCCCTGCCCCCACGGGGGACCCTGCAACCCTAGGCAGGGCCGTCATCTAGTACACACAGATGAATGGCTTCTTGTAAGGCCTGTAGAAGCCACCAGTGAGAGCCAGTGTGGTGTAGCCGTTAAAGTGTAGGGATGCCAGCCTCCAGGTGGGACCTGGGGATGCCCTGGTATCACAGCTCATCTCCAGACTGCGGTGATCAGTCCCGCTGGAGAAAATGGATGTTTTGGAGGGTGGACTAGGATCTGGGAAATCCAGGTTCAAATCCCTACTCCACCGTGGAAGCTTGCTGGGTGACCTTGGGCCGTTTCGGGTTGCCAGCTCTGGCTTTGGAAATTTCTGGGGGATTTGGAGGCACCGCCTGGGGAGGTCAGTTTGGGGAAATGCAGGTCCCACCTTGAGGTTGGCATCCTTACAATTCCTATGTAGGGTTTTCCAGGACTGGGTTGGAATATCCCTGGAGATTGGGAGGTGGAGCCTTGGAAAGGCGTGATTTGATGGGGGGGAAGGACCTCAGCAGGGTATAATGCCTTAGAGCCCACCCTTTCTAGCAGCCATTGTCTCTGTTGCCTGGAGGTCAGCTGTAATTCAGGGAGATCTCCAGGACCCACCTGGAGGTTGGCAGCTCCAGTTCCTAGAGGTGGGTACAATTGTAACAATTCAGCACTGTGGTAAGAAATTTTAGAAATATAGAAAGTTTGGGTTTAAAAATGAACCAAATAGTTTAAAAAATCCGTGCATCTGTCTGTCTTTGCTAGCAAAACAGCAAACAGGCATGGCCTGCTTCACTGAACCAAACCCCATGATTCTTTGCAAGCTCTTTGTTCCAAGCAAATCTCTTTCTCGGTCAAGCACGCAAAAGTTCACACATTGCATTCCCAGGATCTGAATCAATGTAAATTTCCACAGGTGTGAGACCCACAATTTCCTAGGCAATAAACTGCAGCTGGCGGGAAAGGCCATTTGGGCAGTGACAGACTTCAATCCGGAAGGCAAACTAATTCCTGAGATACAGAGATTCACACACCCCACTTCCATCTCAGAGATAACATCAAAGAACAGTTTTGGGAACATCAGGAAAAAAACAATGACACTGTACTGATCCTGTAAAATGTAACTTTTGTTGTGTGAGACGCAAGGAAGCAATCTCCTGTAAAACTTCAAAATGTTAATTTACAACTGTAATTTAATTACTGAGGGACCTTTTTGATCATTTGGTATAAATGCTGGTCAGCCTCAACAGACCTTCGTTGGCTCTTGAAGGATCAGGAGAGGTTTTCACTCTCTGGAGATTTTGGGAGTCAGCCCGGAAGGCCTTTCGTTTTCTGCATGCTTTGGGTGGGATTGAACTTTGCTTGCATGTTTATTTTTCTGTGTATTTACTATCAATATTTAAGAAATAGGAGTCTACTATGTTGGCAAGCTGGCATAGCGTCTTGCTGGCCACCTTGCCAGATAAACCTTTGAATGTTTTTCCTTTAATAAAGATAAGTTTTATTGGAAGAAGAGACCCTTGCTTGAGTGTCTCTGCCAGCCTTTAGTGGTTTCCAAAGTTGCACCATTCGCCTTTGGTAAGGAGGCAACACTCAGGGGACACGCGAACCAAGGAGAGTGTGGGTGGCACGGGTAAAACCGCATTTACAGACATGTGCAGCCACACATTTTCTCACGACAAGTACGATATCACCAGGCCCCCACCCCATGAGACTTGGGGTTTTGAAAACAGGGGATCTGGTAGCCTTAAGTAGAATAAGGAGGGTTTTTTTTCCTAAATCTGGGGTAAGGTGGATTATTGACAAGGCTCCATTTTTGGTTTTGCAGTGCCAGAAGTGTGTCAGGAGAAGGTGCAGGACTAGTCTCTGTTCCCTTTGCTTCGCAAAACACTCCATCTCCACACAAGCGCCATTCCCCCAGTGAGGCTAGAGCTCTTACCTGGTAAAGCTCATGGGTTTCCACTTGGGGCAGCCTCCCCCAGGGGACCTAGATGATTTTTAAACATTTATTATTTCTACTCCGCCTTTCTCCCCAACAGAGACCCAAAGTGGCTTGTGTTGTTTCCTCCTCCATTTTACCCTCACAACAGACCTGTGAAGTACGTTAGGCTGAAAGTATTTGAGTAGCCCAAGGTCACCGTGCAAGCCTCCATGGCAGAGTGGGGATTTGAACCTGAGACTCCTAGGTCCTTGGGGTTACGTCTGTTTTAGAAAAGCTCCCAATGGCTCTAGTCATCTTGGGGATATAGATAGCTTGGGAAGTCGGGGTGTGTGTGAAAACAAATCTCTTTTACGGGCTAGGAATGAGACTCTAACGATCCTTGCCACGTGGGAATGTTTCCTTCCCTCTCAAAGCATGCCCGGCTACAGTCCAGGCTCAGACCTTTTCAGTAGCTGCCTCTGGGACACGCTTCCAGCTCCCGCCTTCCCGGCTTTTTCCACAGGAGGCTATTTTGGAGAGGTCTTGGGGGGCAGCCAGAACCTGGGCAAAGGGAGAACACCCTGTCGATGGGGAGGCATTAAGGTGCTTTTAGATTGGCTTTTATAAATGCTGTCTTAATGTTTATCAAACTGTTGTTGTTGTTTTTTAATTATTTTATTTTCAGTTTTCCAAAATTTACGTACATACATACATTAATCTTCCATTTCTTACAGTTGGGGGTTAACATCACGCCTTTTCTTCATACCATTTTATGGCCTTTTGCCATTTCTGTTTAAATTGTTCCTCTGATTTACCCGCCAAAAACATATTTAGCTTATCCATTTCTATTACTTCATAAAGAGTGCTAATCATATCTTCTTTACTCGGTAATTTATCAAACTGTTGTTATACTGCTGTTACCAGTTTGGGACCCGAGATGTTCACAAGAAAGGTATATAAATATTTTAAATAAATGTGCAACTCTAGTGCCTCATCTTGACTAAGGTTGGTCAGTCATGCTGTCTAGAAAGTAACAGTCTCAAGTTTGGGTAAGGGATGCCAGCCTCCAGGTGGGACCTGCGGATCCCCTGGAATTACAGCTCACCTCCAGACTATCTCCGTTCCCTTGGAGATAATGGATGCTTTGGAGGGTGGACTCCATGGCATTGTACCCCACTGAGGTCCCTGTCCTCCCCAGGCTCCACCCCCAAATCTCCAGGAGTTTCCCAACCTGGATTTGGCAACCTTACCCCCCATCCCTCACCAGTGACCAGAGGGGACCTGGCAAGCCTAGTTTGGGTGGTCACATGATAACTGTTTCTGGGTTATCTGGTCTAATACAGTGGGAGGTTCATTTTCTGGGCTTTCTTTCTTGCCTCCAAAAGATTCTGTTCCGGCCCGTCCAGAAGGCGATGAGAAGCCAGAAATGTGAATTAAGGAAAATACATATGGATGGAGAAAGAGGATGGTATGAATTTGGAAGGAAGAAGGCTAAAGGGACAACAGACAACACAGGAAATCTCAGTCTATACCTTCATTCTTTCATTTAAATTCAGAGTCGATTATACTAGTTTCTGTTGACTGATTTTAAGAGATAAAATCCAGTAACCAGCTTCCTCTCACCTTCTTCTCGGGCACAATCAAATCTACATTCATTTAACTAAATTAACTGAGTCTCCTGAGCTCTCCTTCTGCTTCAATAATGTCCCTTTGTTTCGTGCACATCTTGCCTTTGATTTGATGTGAAGACTGTGCAGGTCTGTCAACACACCCTGGATCTTGTGGAGAACAAGCTTGGGGAAGTGAGAGTGAGGACTTCCTGGCTGAGGAAATCCCTAGATTTATCCACTCTGTTGTTGTGACATCTAAATCTGAGCGTTTCAACAAAGTGGGGCTCACCATGGTTTAATATTGGAATGGAATTCCAGTTTGGGGGCAAGAAAAACATATGTATTTTAAATCATATCCATGGGAAATTTAGCACAGCTAGGATTGCCATCTCCAACTTGTGACATGGGGTGAGCTTGGGGAGGGTGGAGTCTGGGGAAGGAAGGCAGCTCAGCCGGAATGTAATGCCACAGAGCCCCAGTCTCTGCAGCTGCCCTTTTCTCCAAGGGAACTGACCTCTGCAGTCTGGAGATCAATTGTAATTCCAGGAGAGCCCCAGGCCCCACCTTGAGGTTGGCAACCCTAAGCACAGCCTCATGCTTTTCACTGTTTCTTATTGACTGTCTCAACGTCTCATGATTGGTGTAGATTGAGGGTTACCAACTTCCAGGTGTGGCCTGGATTTGTCCTGGAGTTACAACTGATCCCCAGATTTTTTATTCATTCCCTTCCTTTATACCCCGTCTTCCTCCCCAGTGGGGATCCAAAGTGGCTTACAATATCCCCCTCTCCTCCATTTTATCCTCACAGCAACCCTGTGAGGTGGGTTAGGCCAGAGGTCAATTCGGGGGGGATCGCAGTTCCCCCGGGTGAGGTGCGGGGGTGGGGCACACGATGAAGCCCCGCCCCCTGCTTCTGGCCGCCCCACTTCCAGCCCTCATTCAGCCACAAGGAGGCAGGAGAAGAGGGAGGATAAGTTGCTTCCTCCCCGCCTCTCCCCACCCCTGCCTGCCTGGGGCCAGGGAGGGCCTTGGCGGGGCTTCCTCGCACTCCTGCCGGCCTTGCAGGTCCACCGCCAGGCCTTATGATGTCAGGGGGTGTGGCATATGCTAATGAGTTATGCTAATGAGTTCCCCTAGCTCTTTTTCTACGAAACGACCCCTGGGTTAGGCTGATTAGAGTGTGTGGCTGGTCACTCACTGCCACAAGGTCACCCCACTCTAACCACTATCAGGGTAAAACTGGGGAGGGGAGGGCCACATAAACTACCCAAAACCCCACAGGGAAACAGTAGAATTATGACAGGTAATGGATGGCATGAAACACAGCTGGTACAGATGCGTTCTTAGTAACATAGGCAGGAAACAGATCCTTTCTTTAAGAGAAATGAAAATTGTATTCCTGTGGGGTACATTCATCCCTCTCTGCGCTGAGAAAAAATAAACAGTGGGTCCAAAAGACCATGAAAGGAACCAGGCAACAGTGATTCTTCAGAGCCCAAACCCCTACAACTGCAGTAAGAAGTGGAAATACTCTTTTCCTAACCATGCAATGTGATCAAATCACCCAGCTTCTAATTTGCCCTCCTTGGACAAGCTGATAGAGCAGGAACAGAACAACTCCAGGTCTTCCTAGATCACTTATCTTCTGGACACCCCTTTCAGAGCCAGTTTGGTGTAATGGTTAAGTGCGCGGACTCTAATCTGGGAGAACCGGGTTTGATTCCTGTATAGGACAGCGCTGCCGCCATGTATAGATTCTACCCCCCAGGCCAGTCCAGGGATGGGGGAAAGAATTCTACACTGGCACAATACATTACTCAATAACCCAGAAAGATAGGCTCTCTGGATTTAAGAACAATAGCCACCAGGAATCTCTCAGCTTAATCCCTCACCAACCTGAGATTAGAGATCCCCAGAATCTCAGTTGGTATGTGGGTTTTACACATTAGCAACTCTGTCCAGAGCTGCACAGTTACTCTTACACAAGTAGCAGCATTTGGCGAGCAGCAGGCACCAGGAAAAAGGCTTAGAGTCCAGTTACTACAATCCAGTCACTATTTATAAACAAGAATGAAGTTTATTCAGTAGAGGACTTGCAATCAGACCACCAGTATTCAAAATAAGAAAGGCTAGGCAGTCTATGCCTTACTACACAATGAGGAAGCATATTTACGAACTTCAGGAATCCATCCAAGAGTCAGTATTGTCCATTGGGATAGTCCAGGTACCTCCAAGGGGGTTTGAGGAGGAACATCCCCTCCTTGCCTTCATGTGCTCTAAGGCACAAGGGGATGCTTTGTTCTCCCACAGACCACATGGCAGGACAAGAGCATTTCAGTGTCCATCCAAGATCTCACAACCAGGAACAGAGAGAGAGAGAGAGAGTGTTCTCCCATAGGGTTTAAGCAGATATACGGCAATTCAGTCTTCAAATTAGCCCTGGCCAGGGGCCAATTGAAGGAGACCTGGGAGTGCCCAATTGTAGAGTTACCATGGGAACAACTTCTGAATGGTCAGAGCCTCTGAAGGACACACCCGGGTCATGTGCCCCTCCAAACTCCAACCACTCCCCCATGCTCTACGTGCCTTGAGCCCTGTAACCTTAGAGCAGGCTCCTTGAAGTCTAGGACTTCCACTTAGGGGTGTGAAGAATATGTGGTTATATGGCAGGCAATGGAGCTTCTCTGACCAAATGGTCAGCCATCTGGCTTCAATAGGAAATCAACACAGCAGGGGATCAGCAAGATACATTCCAGGGAAGACATGAAGCCTATAGAAATCAATTTTTCTATACAATTCCCCACTCCTCCACTTGCACCTGGCTGGATGACCTTGGGCAAGCCATAACTCTGGCACAGCTGTTCTTAAAAAAGAGCCAGGGAAAGATTGATAATGTCCACCACAGGTCAGAAGTTACACATAAGTTACACATACCATAGTAAAGAGAGGGTTAACAAAGGAATAGCCGAGCAGCTCCAACATTTCCTGGATGACACATTGGCATTCAATCTGTTCCAGTCCAGTTTCCACCCCAGCCATGGGATGGAGATGGCGCTGGTCACCCTCACGGACAATCTCCACAGGCAACTGGATTGAGGTGGGTCAGCACTGCTGTTATTGTTCGATCTTATAGCAGCGTTCAAAGCAATCGACTACTATCTGTTGACTCACCAC
>NW_015167324.1:7891-8220 GCF_001447785.1 Gekko japonicus
ACCACTTCGGTGGGAAGGTAACAGCGTTCCGTGCGCCTTGGTGTTTAGTCATGCCGGCCACATGACCACGGAAACGTCTTCGGACAGCGCTGGCTCTTCGGCTTTGAAACGGAGATGAGCACCGCAACCCTAGAGTCGGACTCGACTGGCTTTCGAGCAAGGGAGACCTTTACATTTACCTTTAATGTTGTTTTTAGCTATTTTAATTGCTTGCATTTTAATTTGTACAATATTATGGTGTTAACTGCCCTGAGCTCTGTGAACTCAGAGAAGGGCAGTATATAAATTAAAATTACAAATAAATTATCTCTCCCTTATTATAAAAGAGT
>NW_015167325.1:0-4987 GCF_001447785.1 Gekko japonicus
TAGCTTAGGCAGGCTTTAGCTTATTCCCTTTTTTTATTGTTCAAAAAGATTTTTATTTTCATTGTTCTCACCTTTTACATCTTTTTATCAATCAGTTATATAATCCATTTTCCCTCCCCTCCCCAAAAGGCTTCCCGCAATGCGTCTCCCTCATGTCCCACATAGATAGACTTAAGATAACATCAGGTAATTAATATTGTTCTAGACAAAGTAAGTTTTGTTTCACGCCCCAGTTCTTTTCCAGATATATTTTAAAGTCCTTCCATTCTTCATAAAATTCTTGGTCTTCTTCGTTGTTCAATTTTCTGGTTATTTTGTCCATTTTAGCCATGAACAGAACTTTTTGTATCCATTCTTCCAGATCTGGTATTTTTTCTTGTTTCCAGTATTGTGCATATATCATTCTTGCTGTTGTTATCAAATACCAGAACAATGTCCTTTTTGTTATATTTAGTTCTTCCATTTTTAAACCTAAGAGCAGAATTTCAGGTGTCTTCTTAAAAGAACATTTTAGAATCTTTTGCATTTCACTGTGGATTTTGGTCCAAAAGTCCGTAGCTTTATCGCATGTCCACCACATATGATAAAATGAGCCCTCATGTTTTTTACATTTCCAGGTACCTTGCTGCTGCTTTCGTTGGGAATGCCAACCCATTAGCTTAGGCAGGCTTTAGCTTATTCCCTGATTGGCTTAGACCCAACAGGGGGACCCCTTTGAATTTTGTATAACTCCCCCTTGCGCACGCTTGCAATCACTGCTGACACAGAATGTATGCACAGATGACCTCCCTTTTCTGTACTCAATAAACTTGAACCTTCTGAAGGACAGTTGTTGGGAACTGATTGCTGCGGGACTCTGACAGATGGGGAGGAGGACCCAGGTACATTAGCCTGACTTAATTGGTTGGAGGGTGGGGTCAAAACGTACTAGGTGGCAAATAGAGGGCAGCATACACACTGGAAGTCTGGAGGTTGTGTGTCTGTGTTCTTTAACACCACTGAGAGCCAGTTTGGTGTAGTGGTTAGGAGCGTGGACTCTAATCTGAGAGAACCGAGTCTGATTCCCCACTCATCCACATGCAGCTGCTGGTGTGACCTTGGGTCAGTCATAAGCAATGCTCCCCCTAAGCTGTGGAGTCTTGTGAGCAAAAATTCTACTTGGTGAGCTACTGGCATTAAAGTTGGGAGCGAGCAATTTGGCTACTGCATAAATTAGTTTGCTCTGGAGCCCTCCTTCCTGAGCTAAGACAAAAATCTGTGAGCCGGAGGCTAAAGAACTGTGAGCTAGCTCACACTAACTCAGCTTAGCAGGAACACTGGTCCTAAGTTTTTTCAGAGCTGTTCTCTCAAAGGCAGTCCTTGAGAGAGCTCTCTCAGCCCCACCTGCCTCACAGGGTGTCTGTTGTGTGGAGGGGAAGGGAAAGGAGTTTGTCAGCCGCTCTGAGACTTCTTTGGGTAGTGAAGGGCGGGGTATCAATCCAATCTCTTCCTCTTCCTCTTCTTAAAAAAATCCCCACCTTTTAAAGTATATTAGAGTTAGAACCCATCTCCTCGCTTCCTCGAGCCCCTTTGACAGATGGAGCAGTCCTGAGTGCCTCTGTCCAGAGCTCTGGTGCTGAAATTGAGAGAGCACCTCCGCCAGATTCTCACAACTGTGGCCAAGTTGTGCCAAAGGATGCTACTGCCCACCTCCCCCCACTCGCAGTGCTGGAACCCTCCTTTGTGGTACTCAGGCAACGTGTGGATGTCTGCCTGGTCCCACATTCATCCCCTGTGGCCTCGCCCTCTCCCCTTGAGCCACTGCTCGAAGGGAAGACCGCAGCTCCCTAAAGGGGAATGAAGCATTTGCCCCACAAGGCCCTGCTCTAATGGGCATGCAAACATATGCAAAATGGTCAGCCAGTCCCCCCCCCAAAAAAAAAACCCCTGTACCTCTGTGATGCTTCTGACAGGAGAGTCAGCACACTACAGATCCCGGGGTTTAACTGGCAAGCCCAGCCTCTAATCCCAGGTTTCCTGCATCTCGTCCCATCTTGGAAGCTACGCTGGGTCGACTCTGGCAAGTCCTAGGAAGGGAGACCTCCTTGGAATACCAGCAGTTGGGAGGCGGGGGCAGGCCTTATTCAGCCACCTCTCTTAATATCCTCCAGGCCCCCAGTAGGGTCAGTCTGCAGAGGTTGCCATGACTAGCAGGTGCACACACATGCACATATGAAAAATACAAAAAAATAAAATAAAAAAGTAAGCTTTCAAGCATGGTGTAGAGGTGTGCTAATATGGATGTGTCTCATGTTGTTATTGGTGTCAATCGAAACCCTCCGGAATCTGATCATGCGTTTAAGGGTCTCTTGGAGAATCTCAGACTTGGCCGTACCCATCCTTGGAATTGCTGCTTGGAAAGTGGGTGCCAAGTGGGTCCTCCACTCTGACTTGTGGCGTTTTGTTCTGTTGTCAATGGCCTCCATTTACTCCACTGAGGAACTGGGCTCTGTTTATACATCTTCCGCTAACAAAGGCATAATCTACTCTCCCGGTCCCTGTGCCTCATACCACACTAAGCAAGCCGTATTTTAATCCACAGCCTCCTAATGTATAACCAAGGAGTTGCTGCAGGCGGTCTTTGATTTGGGGTGGGCTCATTCTGTTCAAGGAGCTGCGGTGGCTCAAGTGGTTAAGATGCTGAACTGCAGGCTGTGGAAGGTCAGTAGTTCAGCAGTTCGAGACCCGGGTGCCGCATGACGGAGTGAACTCCTGTCTCTAGTTCCAGCTCCTGCCAACCAAGCAGTTCGAAAGCAAGAAATTGCAAGTAGATAAATAGAGACAACTTTGGTGGGAAGGTAACAGCATTCCGTGCGCCTTGGTGTTTAGTCATGCCGGCCCCATGACCACGGAAACGTCTTTGGACAGCGCTGGCTCTTCGGCTTTGAAACGGAGATGAGCACCGCAACCCTAGAGTCGGACTCGAATGGCTTTCGAGCAAGGGAAACCTTTACCTTTACCTTTACATTCTGTTCAAAGTTCCTGCCTCCCTCCAAAAGCAAACATCAAAAATAGCGTTCTTTGGTACCTGAAGACGGAAGGTTTTGTGAGCTTGGAGCCAAACTTGGTCAGATGCATGACGTGAAACCCCACTCAGTGGAACCCTACATCCAGAGGTGGGGAATGGGGGTGGGGACTACGAAATGGAGACTGTGGGATTTCTAGCCAAGACTCAGAAGTTATTCTCCCCGTTTTGCGATATTTTGCTGTGCCCTAATAAAGAGTATTACATAAAGGGTGTTACATGACTCCTGGTTTTGGAATCTGTCTGCAGACCAATGTGGCTCCTTGGTGACCTTCGTCTATTTAGGGAAAGGCCACGTTCAGCAATGCCAAAGCGTTTCTCTTTTACGCTTGCTCTGCAGCTAACATCAGCCTTCCATATTTACGAAAGGGGAAATGACAGTTTTGCCCTCTCTCCTTTGCCCTAGCAACTTGGTGCAACTTAAGAACTCTTTTTGCACCCAGGCTTCAATAAACACACCCAATTAAGTCTGCCACCCTGTGCAGGTTTACCTGAAAATAAGTCTCATTAAATCCAGTGGGAGTTACTTCTGAGTTATTCGTCTGCCATGTGTCTTGTTTTCCATCTCCAGGCTACAACGGTGGGCTTTGACACAACTTAATTGCCCCCCATACCCACACCTTTAAAAAATACAAAACATCCAATCTGATGAAGAGTCTTATGGAATTGGAAAGCTTGCACAGGGTTCTGACATATTCTGCTTGGGAATGGCAGCCATGAAGGAGCTAGAGCCAGTTTGGGGTAGTCGTTAAGTGTGCGGACTCTAATCTGGGAGAACCGGGTTTGATTCCCCACTCCTCCACTTGCACCTGCTGATGTGACCTTGGGTCAGTCACAAGCTCTGGCACAGCTGTCCTTGAAAAAGAGCAGTTTGTGTCAGAGTTCTCTCAGCCCCACCCACCTCACAGGGTGTCTGTTGTGGGGAGGGGAAGGGAAAGGAAAGGAGTTTGTAAGCCGGTCTGAGACTCCAAGTGAAGGGTGGGGTATAAATCCAATCTCTTCTTCTTCTTCTTCTAGAAAAGATTCTTAAGCGTAAGGATGGGTCGCCGGCAGCCAAGATCAAAATCATTCATCCCATACTATTCCCCGTTGCTATGCATGGGTGTGAAAGTTGGACGATTAAGAAAACTGACAAGAAGAAAGTTGATTAGCTGTTGTAGATTTCCCGGGCTGTGTGGCCGTGGTCTTGGCATTGTAGGACCTGACGTTTCACCAGCAGCTGTGACTGGCATCCTCAGAGGTATAACACAGGAAGAGGGAGTACTCTCTGTGTCAAGGTGAGATGAAAAATGGTAGGCAGGTAATTTTTATCTACTCAGGAAGGTGGGTTAGGGCTGAGTCGTTATTTTGTAGGATTCCCCCATGCTGTGAACATGCTAACGGAGGAGCTTTTTTGTTCAGTGGCTTCATCTTTTGCATATGGATTGGCTGTTGAGATTCTAATCTTATCTGTAGTGCTGTTGTAAAATGTAGAGCATTTTGTGTTTTTCAGGACAGGAAAACATGCCTTCGACAACATGTAGAAAGTTGATTCTTTTGAAATGTGGTGCTGGAGGAGAGTTTTATGGATATGTCTCCCCCACCCTGCTGCGGTGGCTCAAGTGGTTAAGACGCTGAACTGCAGGCTGTGGAAGGTCGGTAGTTCGGCAGTTCGAGACCCGAGTGCCGCATGACGGAGTGAGCTCCCTAGCAGTTCGAAAGCAAGAAATTGCAAGTAGATAAATAGGTACCACTTCCGTGGGAAGGTCACAGCGTTCCGTGCGCCATGGTGTTTAGTCATGCCGGCCACATGACCATGGAAACGTCTTCGGACAGCGCTGGCTCTTCGGCTTTGAAACGGAGATGAGCACCACAACCCTAGAGTCGGACTCGACTGGCTTTCGAGCAAGGGAACCTTTACCTTTACCTTTACTGGCCCCACCC
>NW_015167325.1:5138-5319 GCF_001447785.1 Gekko japonicus
GGAAGACTCCGCAGGAGATGGATTGATTCAACCAAGGAAGCCATAAGGGCCCCTCCGTTTGCAAGACCTGAGCAAAGCTGTTAACAGGAGGATATTTGGGGGGTCATTAATTCATAGGTAAAGGTTTCCCTTGCTCAAAAGCTAGTCAAATCCGACTCTAGGAGGGGGTGCTCATCCCCGT
>NW_015167325.1:6510-7757 GCF_001447785.1 Gekko japonicus
GGCCAGCATGACTAAACATCAAGGCGCATGAAATGCTATTACCTTCCCACCGAAGTGGTACCTATTTATCTACTTGCAATTTCTTGCTTTCGAACTGCTAGGTTGGCAGGAGCTGGGGCCAGAGACGGGAGCTAACTCGGTCATGTGGTACTAGGGTCTCGAACTGCTGAACTACAGACCTTCCGGTCTGCAGCCCAGTGTCTTAACCTCTGAGCCACCGCAGCCCCCTTCATTAATTCGTAGGATTGCCATAAGTCAGAAGTGACTTGATGCCACTTTAAAACACACACACGCTTTCTTTTTGGAATTGTTCAGTTGGGGGAATTTGTCTGTAGACCAACGTGAGTACCTGCAACCTTTCTCAAAAATAAGTACGTCAGTGACCTTTCAGATTTGCTGTCGTTGGTGGTAATGAGTTTACTTCGTTAAGATAAGCAAGGGAGCCCCTAGCATGGTGAGAGAAGCTCTGTTTAACTCTTTGTTGACACACTCCAGTCCGGCTGAGTCTGCCGGTCTTCCCGGGGCCGCCAGACAGGGCCGTGTGCCGCTGCAATGGACTTGCGTACCCGCCCTGCTGGAATCTGCCAGACCGTGCTTCCCACTCCAGTCACTGAAAGCTCAGGTCGAAAGCCGGGTTCAGGAGAGCTGCCCTCTCGCTGTGAATTCTGGACTGGTGCATCTGGCAGCACGGGGGCGGCACTGGCAGAGCTCTCCGTCGCTTCGGGTGAATGACAAAGATGCCGCGTCTTCCATATCCGTGGGTGGCACTCTGCTTCGTCAGCCTCACGCAGCAGCTGAGTAAACGCCTGTACGTATGGATACGTACATATAGATATAGATATAGATAGAGAGAGAGACACTCAGACATTTAAAAGATGAGTGGCAGCGAAAGATGTACCAGATTAAACAGGCGCACTCTAAAAATAACAGATCCTATTTTTATTTTTATTATTTTAAAATCCCTGCCTGTGAAAAGCTATAAGGGGGCTGACAAAGCATCAGGAATATAAAAAGAGAGCCAGTGCGGTTTATGGTTAGAGTGCTGGAGTAAGACGGGGGAGGTCCCGGTTCGAATCCCCCCCTGCCATGGGAGCTTGGCTGGGCGACCACACACTCTCAGCCTAACCTACCTCACAAGGCTGTTGTGAGGAGAAAATGGAGGAGGGGAGAATAATGTGAGCTGTTTGGGGGGCCCCACTGTGGCAAAGTGGGTTATAACCGTTCCTCACAGGACTTGGTCTCCAGAC
>NW_015167326.1:0-8138 GCF_001447785.1 Gekko japonicus
CTTCCTTTTTACTATTTCCCTCATTTTTTCAAAGTTCCTTCTTTTGAAATTAAATGTTACAGTTTTAGACTTTAGGGGTAACTTTCCTTTGACCTAGGGTTTCCAAGTCGTACCTTCATCTGGAGTGGGGGACTCTCGGTTAGCTCCTGGAGAGCGCGCGCGCTGCATCCACGTCACCCGGAAGTGACGCGACCACGCCGGGCACACTGGGGGCGGGGCCACGACATCTGAGGGAAAACCATAGAGTTTTCCCTCGGATGACTGTGGTCCCGCCCCCAGCGTGCCCGATGTGGTCGCATCACTTCCGGGTGACATGCATGTCGCGTACTTTGGGGGTGGGGTTCCCCCGGAGCCCGATCCGCCGGCGGCGGGAAACAGGCCTCTGGGGTGGGGATTCCCCTCCCCCCGGTGGGACTTGGCTAGCCCACTTTGACCTGAATGCCAAACTAATAGGGTTGTGGTCACTGTTCCCAGCTGGTATAACAACCTCTATACAGGGCAAGAAATTTATATATTTGAACTGGCAAGAACAGATATTAGATATTTGTGTACCTTGTTTATATCTCATTTATCTTGGACTCCTCACCAAAAGTTGACATACAATATGGTCAGATTAAGTGCAGGAGCACTTTGAAATTTCTTTTATTCTAAATTTCTTTTATTCCTGGTTTTTCCCTTATTTTATGTAGTGGTTTTCCCCTTATTTTATGTAGTGCCCCTATTTGAATGAACTCTGCTAGTGAGACCCTGGACTGACCTCTCACCCAGTTTCTTCAGCAGCTGGTGAACACCCCCTATTGCATTTCAGGCATTTCCCTCTGAGTGGAATTTGGCTAGAAAACATTAGAAGCCAGAGCCTGGCTTTCTGCATCCAATCTAACACTCTAGCAGGTTTTCAATGAAAAATGGTATAATGGGACTAGACTCCTTTAGATCCTCTGGATGAAACTTCACACCTGGGTCTGGCCCAGCAGCCAGCACCATGCACCTGGGCCATAGTTTTTCCAGGTAGAAGCTGCAAGAGGGAGGGAAGGAAGAAAAACTGAAGACTGGGGGACAGATAGAGGTAGGTTGGCTGGTGGGTTGGAAGGAGAATGAAGCAGGAAAAAGGGATAATACATAAGGGCTTTCATTGAAGGGAAAGAATAAACAGTGGGGGAGGGGACAATGAGATGCCCACCCGAGTCCCTTCCCTGCTTATTATATTTAGTTCTGGACAATGGCCTTAGAGTGCAGATCAAAAAATCTGCACAATGGGACTATATACAGAGAACAGGGATTTTTCTGCAAACCTTCATCAAAGTTGCAGCTGATGCTAGGACTGCTGCTGTAAACAAAGCTTAGGTAAACTTTCATATGATGTTGACAACCCTTTCTCAATTAAAATCACAACGATGGCCATTGCAAATAAATATTTCATGCACATTGCCCAGTAATATCTGTACTTAGGTATTTTACCTTGTAGTCATGAACGCTGTTCATTGCAAAGTGTGGGGCAAAAGCAGGAAATAAAACAATAATTCCCAAAAAGTTTGCTTCAGCAAAGTAAAGCCACAGATCAGTGACTCTAGGCTGGAAAAGGAATCAGAAAAACAGTTTATCAAGAAACCTACCAGGTTTATAATAAGTATTGTCATGTTTAGTAGATTTAGAAACTGTGAACAAAAATTAACGATGGCAATTAACTGGTGGTCTAGAGGCAAGTCAATAGTAACTGAGCAGAACTTTGAGCCAGGAAGTGAGTGGGCCATGGGCAGGCAAATCTGAGTGCAAGACGGCATGATGTGCCTGAACGACAAGTGGCTCCGACTGAGCAACCAGGCCAGAGTTCCAACTGTCCTGCAGGTTCCTAGTGTCACCTTTCCTCCTGCTTATTAATATTTAGCATTATACTCTACATACAGTGATAGCATTGAAATTCTACAGAGCCATCTAGCGACTCCCTTTTCTAGCAAGCTCCCATGAAAGCACAGAGTGAGGTCTCTGGGTTCACGACTGCTCCTCTGGCGCCCCTGCCAACACGTCTTCCCTGAGGCCATTTCCCACTAATTTTGCAGGGGAAATCTGAGCAGCAGGGGACTGTTTAAGCAGCCCTCACCTCAGCCATTTGATTCTACCCTGAAAATATCCCTCCCACATTACAAAAGAAATATGGAGTTTGGAGCGTGCTATTTCCCACATGATATGCATTTTTACCCTTACACACACAAAAGTACTGAATGCAAAAAAATATGTATTTGACTATAATTATTCAGGATTCTTTTATATAGTGAAGCTGGATTCTTCTAAGACCTCTCCACACTGAGAGTCACCAATGCTCCAGCTAGTAGCAGGTTGTGAGTACCTCCTTAAGGTGCCACAATAGTGGTTTTTTGAAGAATGTACAGGGGCTGCGGTGGCTCAAGTGGTTAAGATGCTGAACTGCAGACCAAGTCGGTAGTTCAGCAGTTCGAGACCTGAGTGCCGCATGACGGAGTGAGCTCCTGTCTCTGGCCCCAGTTCCTGCCAACCTAGCAGTTCGAAAACAAAAAATTGCAAGTAGATAAATAGGTACCGCTACGGTGGGAAGGTAACAGCGTTCTGTGCGTCTCAGCGTCTAGTCATGCAGGCCACATGACCATGGAAATGTCTTTGGACACTGCTGGCTCTTCGGCTTGGAAACAGAGATGAGCACCGCATCTCTAGAGTTGGATTCGACTTGTTTTCAAGCAAGGGAAACCTTTACCTTTACCCTAAAGAATGAACAGTGCAATCTCAAGCACAGTTAAAGGTAAAGATTCCCTTGCTCGAAAGCCAGTCGAGTCCAACTCTAGGGTTGCGGTGCTCATCTCCGTTTCAAAGCCGAAGAGCCAGCGCTGTCTGAAGATGTTTCCGTGGTCATGTGGCCGGCATGACTAAACACCAAGGCTCACGGAACGCTGTTACCTTCCCACCGAAGTGGTAACTATTTATCTACTTGCAATTTCTTGCTTTCGAACTGCTAGGTTGTAGAACAAGCACAGTCACACCCTTCTAAATTCACTGAAGTCAGTGGGTATAGAAGAATGTAACTCTGCTTAGGACTCCATTGTTAATTAGGGCCAAAATGCCTATTATTCAGGAGGTCCATGATCACATCTCCTAACTTCTTTATTCCAATACCAGGGATATTTTTGGAGCATGGCAGGAGGAAGGAAATTCTTAACTGTCCCTTCATGCCAGTTTTCTGATCAAAACTGTACCACCTGTAGGTTGTTTGCCACATGGGGTGAAAAAAAAAGGATGGTGGTAATGCTTAGCAGAAGGCACACAACCCTTCTCCTCCATAATAGGGCATGAGGCTTACAGGAAGTGAAAGAGAAGGACTTCTGACAGAAAGGAGGAGGACCATAATATGGACATTTATTACAGCTACACCAATCACTACTGGGGTTCCTAAGAGAGTGAACAATGCAAGCTCATGTACTGTTTCCTCAGAAAACAATGGAATGTCTAATCAGAATAATTGATCCAGAATCCTTTGAAGCAGTACATATAACAATTCTGGCATTGTTAAAACAGTGGATTACTCCACATTGTAATGTACATCTACGATTGTATTTTAATCCTAAAAATGTCCCCCACCCAGAAAACACACAGACACAAGTGACACATCTTGAGGTCCAGTTGAAATACTTACATAATAAAATACATGATTCCAGATTCGAATATGGGAAGTAGAATTAAACATTTGCAAAAGTGCATTGCTGATGATGTTGACAAGCACTGGAAAGCAGTTGTTTACTTCCATATGACACATAAGAGTGAACCTGTATTTCTGAAGGAAAGAGACATTGGGTAAGGAAAATAGAAATTCACCACTCATATTTTAGTGATGAAGAATCCATGAACACGTGAACTTCTGTAATTTGCCTTGAGTCTCAGTGAGAAAGGCAGTAAATGAAGTAAATGAAGTAAATAGATTTATACAATCCTCCTGACACAGATTTAGACACACAGATTTAGGCATAGATGCAAATCGTCATGAGACTCAAGCTATGTGTTCCTTTTGCCTGGCTCTTAAATGGCTGCCTTTATCTAAATGTCAGCTAATAAGAATTTGAAAAGCATATTAGAGAACAGCTGTGGAACAGCGGTAATTAGTCATAAAATATACTTGCTTTAAAGTTCAAAGCATTAGGAATCAAATTCTATTATTGTGTTGTTAAAACACCAATGTGTATAAAAACCACATTAAAAATAACCAGCTCTTTAAATTACTGTGCCGTTTGAAAAGGAAGGATATATGGAAAGGCATTTCAAGCATCCATCCCACAACTGAGCATCTCAAGGAAGCCATATAATTAGGGATAGCCAAATAACCCCCACCCCCCAGCTTCAATCACCCTTGGGCTGCCAAATGTGAGCATCACTTGTGAATGCTTAAAAAATAATTTTTCTTTGAGAAGTCTACTTTGGCCTGCTTTTTCTATTAATATGCATTCTCATAATATCATGTACCTGAGGAGCTAAGAAGAGAAGATAGTGCATTGATAAAGAAACATGGTACATTTTTTTCCCTTCAACTGGTGAGACTAATGATTTTATATTGATTTTAACTTCAGAGTAATAATTTCAGAGCACACTGGGCTATTGCAAACCAGGAATAGTCTTATTGTAAGTCTATTATGTTCAAACTTCTGTGACATCCCTGGGGCTTTTTTTCTGGGGAATGCGCTGGAACAGAGTTCTGGAACCTCTTCAACAAAATTCTTTTTAAAATGTTTAAAAGTTCATGAGTTTTCAGTATACAGATTGAAAAATTCATTTCCCTCTTGAGAATTCCAGCACCAACCCCCCCCCCCAAAAAAAGCCCTGGACATCACAACTTATAATAAGAAGCCTTTCTGTTTACTTCCAGTTTGGTGTAGTGGTTAAGTGCATGGACTCTAATCTAGGAGAACTGGGTTTGATTCCCCACTCCTCCACTTGCAGCTGCTGGATGACCTTGGGCAAGCCATAGTTCTGTCAGAGCTATTCTCTTAAGGACTGTTCTCTCAGAGCTCTCTCAGCCCCACCTGAGAGGGGAAGGGGAAGGAGTTTGTAAGCCACTCTGAGACTCTGAGTGAAGGGCGGGGTATAAATTCAATCTCTTCTTCTTCTTCCACAAGAAATAGATGAACATTAAATTTACCTCCTTTTCCTGGGCCACTTTAATAGCGCCATTGTGTACTAGCTGGTCACTGACACTACTAACAGTGGCTGTTTCTGCAAAGATATTCTGACTCTTCACAGCACGGATAAAATTGTCAATACTTGCACCTGATAAGAAAGTAAAGCTGATTGGTCACTTGACTAGAGGATGAGGGTGAAACATTCAGTTGCCAGCTAAACAGAGAAGTAATGAAAAGAAGCATAAAACAGAACTAAAATAATCAATGTGCATCATTTTACATTTATTGCATATCATTTCGTTTAGCTGCTAAAATGGACTACATTATTAATTGACGTGTCAGTTTATAACACACCTAGCATTGATAGCAAGCTTGGATTTTAAAAAGTCCTGTCCCTTTAATAGATCGTTATGGATTATTATGTAACAGGTGAAGCTATTTTTTGTGTGGACAGCTTTCTGGTCTCCAAGAAAACCTTAAGCTCTTGGTCACAGAAAGGTTCCTGTACACCAATGAATGAGTCATGCAGAGAGTTGGAGATGCTTTTAGTTGTAATGAAATCCCCCTGAGTAGAAAGGAGCAAAGCTTCTGGCAGAGGACAGAACATTAAAGAACTGGAACAAGGAAAATCTTTTCATTCCCATTTAACACATATGACATTTTCCACCATGCCTGCCAATATTATGAAGCACCCATTTGCTTGTCTCATGCATTCCTTTCTATGAACGCGAGTGTTGCTTTGAACTATAGTTATCAGCAAGGTCACAGGTGCGAAGTTGGAGCCGCTTTGTCTTCGCTTAATCTATAATGAAGTAGAGTGTGAGAAGTAATTAATTGTTTATCTTTTAGGAGCAGTTGATTCTCAGGCTCTAGGCGCGAGTTTTAACTCACCCGTGCAAGCGGGAACCAAGTTCATTGGTTATTGCAAATATGAACCTGCTTTATTATTCTGTGCCCCAACCCCTCTGGTTATTCCAAACAGTCTACGTGTTCCAGTCTTTTCATAGCTTCAATAAATATTACTTTGCTACAAACGTGTATTTGATTGAACGCTGTGGGGATCCTGACACTGAGGTGGCTTTACTTTTGACTGAATGTGCTGTAATGACTGCTGGCAGCTGTGCACCATAGGAAGAATAAGCCAGAATTATATACTCCGTAATTCAACTGCTCGGGGTTGCATTGGAAACATCTTTTGCCCTTTACCACCAGATGGTAAGCCATGAACAAGCTATCCAACTTCTGAAAAGGATCAATGTGACTGATGCAGATTCTCCCTATGCAGGTTTAAGAAGTCTTTTGGATGAGAAGGCTTCAAACAGAAGGATGGCAAGTTGATCTCTTGCGACCAATGAAAAACTGAATTGAACTTTGGAAGAAAGGTGGGATCCATTTAGAGGGCCATCCTATATTTGTGAAACGTAACAAAAACCATTTAATGATGGGAAGTCCCCCTAACCCATATAATCCAAAACAATACTTCAAGAGTAAAGAACTTAATTAAGATCTTGCTCAGGGGCTTAAAGGGTGTTTTAGTCAATACTTGCAGTAATGCATGGAATCTCCATAACAGAAAATGGTGGCTGGTAGGCACATGAGGTAAGGTCACTCTCTTTAGAAAATAATGAGACACTAGGTAAACCCCCACTGGAGGTAAGATGGAGGGCAGCCACTTGCCTGTGTAGTGTATTTGGACTTACCCTTGGCATAGACCAGGGGTGGCCAAACTTGCTTCATGTAAGAGCCACATAGACTAATGTCAGATGCTCGAGAGCCATAAGCTGACTTTGGAGGAAGAGGCAGGGTTGGGGGAGTCGCCTGAAAGTGACATCACATGAAGGGGTGGGTTTTGGTACAGGATGTGACATCATCGGAAAGGGTGGGGCTTAGGAGGTGCCATCACCTGACCTTTGACCTGGAAGTGACATCACAGGACATGACATCACAAAGTGATGTCACATCTTTGTGAGGCGCCACCCCCAGAGTCTCCTGGCTCCACCCTCAAAGTCCCCAGGTGGTAAAAACAGAAAAACAAAAGTGGTAAAAACAGATATTGCTGGGATATATTGCAATACTTTGTGAAATGGCAGAGGTACTTCAGTGAGCATGGACAAGCCATCTTCCATGGCACTCTGTCTGCTGTTCTTATCACTAAGGAACCCTTCCTAAGCTTTTAAGAGACTCCAAGATTTCCCAGGAGGAAGCATAAATTGAAAGCTACTGCACAGTGTGTTACAATACTTTGTGAAATAAAAACAGGCTTAAAGAACACACTCTCATTTCTTTTCCTGCTCCCTTCAGACCACCAGGTTTCAAGTTTGGTGTAGTGCTTAAGTGCGCGGACTCTAATCTGGGAGAACCGGGTTTGATTCCCCACTCCTCCACTTGCACCTGCTGATGTGACCTTGGGTCAGTCACAAGCTCTGGCACAGCTGTCCTTGAAAAAGAGCAGTTTGTGTCAGCGTTCTCTCAGCCCCACCCACCTCACAGGGTGTCTGTTGTGGGGAGGGGAAGGGAAAGGAGTTTGTAAGCCGCTCTGAGACTCCAAGTGAAGGGCAGGGTATAAATCCAATCTCTTCCTCTTCTTCTCTTCAAGTAGACTTAAGATACCCAGGACATCTGCACCACGCATGCAAAGACCATGCTGGACCCCTGCCTGCCTGCACAACTGTACAATGTTGGAAGATAGATTGTACCTTCTCCTTCCTACAGGCACTGAAATCTCCTGCACAGGCATATTTTACCTACACCTTATGATACAAGCCCACAGCTTGAAGAGAAAGGATGTCTTCTGAGCTTTCTCACCCCTTTACACCTCCCCAGAGGCATCCCATCTAGCATGCCATCCTAAGAACGCTTTCCTGGGAATAAGCCCCAATGACTAGACCTGCTTAGGATGGCACTGATACAAAGGATGTGCTAAAGACATTGTTAACCTGATCCCCTTTGAAGTGCAATGATCATCCCAACTGAGTCATACTTTAATGTACCAGCATTCTGTTGTTG
>NW_015167327.1:0-859 GCF_001447785.1 Gekko japonicus
CTTATGTTCTTATGTTCTTATGTCCTGGATACTTGGAGCATACTGCATACTGCTTATTTGGAGTAAGCCCTCACTCGGGAGATGAGATCAGATTTTGAAACCAGGTTCTTGAGGATGTTTCTGGAGTCTCCTTGCGAGTGCAGCCTGTTCTGTGGACCTGCTCAGCCAAACATGGCTCCTGCTTGTGTAATGCTTTCCCCTTGTGTGATTTTGTCAGCGTGGCTGAGGGAGCTGCAGGTCTCCACCCCGGGTTGGGATGTGTGGGAGCATCAGGTCACCGCGGCACATTATTGTTTGTTATTTACCTGATGTGGTTGCTGTTGGGGGATAGGATTTTGGTCCCTTGGGCAAAGAAGTCCTAAAGAATAACAGCGTTGCTGATGCTGCTCTCAGCTGCTTTGCAACTGGTGGGAATAGAAGTGGCCAAAAGAGACCAAAATAGCTCAGCAGGGCAGTTGCCGAGGCCTCTGCCCTTCTGTTGGCAAAACTTCATCGGTGACAATTTAGCGCTTGGTACTATATTCATAAATTATAATATACAATAACAGAAAATAAGTAATATATATAGTGATTGCAGACGGTGGTCTCCGGAACGGTGTGCCGTTTCGACAACGATCTTCTTCTGAACAAGGATATGAATGTGAAGGCATTCAGCAATTATAGGCCAGGAGGCATTCAGCAATTATAGCCCATTGAAGAACATAGCTGTAAGCATAGCTTTATGATGAAGTGAATCAACAGTATATTTTCAATATGTCACCAAGAGAAATGAATTGTTGAAAGACAGTTTATGTATACATCCTTGTTCAGAAGAAGATCATTGTCGAAACGGCACACCATCCCGGAGACCACAGTCTAC
>NW_015167327.1:1319-1444 GCF_001447785.1 Gekko japonicus
CTTAAATAGCTGGAAACAGTGGGCTGGGTCCTATGGAGCGTGTCAAGGCAGACCTTTCGCACCTTCTTTCTCCTCCTCCATGGCTTTTTCACTGTTGCATTAGCCTAGTGTCGTTTTAAAGTTTT
>NW_015167327.1:5702-7579 GCF_001447785.1 Gekko japonicus
CCCGGTGAAGCCCCCCCGCCCCCAATGGTCTCGGCCACCGCCGGCCTTGCGGCTCCACTGCCGAGCCCCATCAGGGGCCTGACGGTGGACCTGCAAGGCCGGCGGGAGTGCGAGGAAGCCCCGCCAAGGCCCTCCCTTGCCCCAGGCAGGAGCCTTGCAGTTCCACTGCCGAGCCCCGTGAGGGGCCCGGTGGTGGACCTGCAAGGCCGGCGGGAGTGCGAGGAAGCCCCGGGAAGGCCCTCCCTTGCCCCAGGCAGGCAGGGGTGGGGAGAGGTGGGGAGGAAGCAACTTACCCTCCCTCTTCTCCTGCCTCCTCCTGGCTGAATGAGGGCCGGAAGTGGGGCGGCTGGAAGCAGGGGGCGGGGCTTTGTCGTGTGCCCCGTCTCCCCGCACCTCACCCGGGGGAATGGCGATCCCCTGTGATCCCCCCAAATCAACCTCTGGTGGAATGTCTGAGGAGACAGTAACCTCAGGTCTGTTGCATCTTCCTTTCTCCTCCGAGTCCTTTGGTCACCTAGGGGCTAACCACACACCGTTTTCAGAGACAAGCGTTGGAGCCCTCAGTGCAGTAGGACCAGATCTGGTTAAGTTGACTAGCAATCCTGAATTATGATTTTAAATTTGGGGGAGGGGGCAGGGTTAATGCATTTTATCGTATGTGTTTTATCGAAGTTGTATACCACCCTGAGCTCTGTAAGGAAGAAAGGCACTAATAAATGTTCTAAATAAATAAATAGGTTCAGAGCATGTGTGAAGGCAAACATTGGGACCCTGGTGAAAAAGAGATCAGTAAGTTTGGAGTGCCTTTTCCCACCTGTCCTCCCCATTCCTGAAAAAAAAACAAAATGGTGCATTTTTGGAAATAATCCCTTCAGCGGTAAGCATGTACTTTACCCCATTGGTTGGCCTGTGTGCTTCTTTCGTGGCTGGTTCTGTAGCATCTAGACTACCTCACATGCATATAAACACATAAAAATTGCCTTATGCTGAAGCAGATCTTTTGGACCAACAATGTCAGGATTGTCTACTCAGACTGATAGAAGATCTTCAGTTTCTCAGGTGAGAGGTCTTTCACGTCACCTACTGCCCGGTCCTTTCAACTGGAGTTGCCAGGAATTGAACCTGGGACCTTCTGTGTGCAAAGCAGAGGCTCTGTCACTAAGCCACAGCCCCTCCCTGTTGTTACCCTTGACTCCTGTGGTCCCACCAACCCGTAGATCTAGGGGGAAAGAGTCTCCTCGGCTCTTTTTTTTTTAAGGATTAAGTGACCCTGTGTAATAGAGAAGAAAAAGGAAAAGGAAGGTGTGGGTGGTGAGGTGGTTCACTGTCCTTCAGTCTGAGGGTCTTGTTTTATGGTGGTTAAAATTGAAAAAACCAAAGACCCAGATCAGGAGTCGTGACAATGCCAGGACCAAGTAGGCTGAGGAACAAACAACCAAAACAAAAAATAAATTATCCAACACTAGCAAACCAGGGGGTGAGAAACAGACATTAAAATTTGCACAGATTAGGAATGGGCTGGATACGCTTTCCATTTTTATTATATTTTTAATTATATTTTTTAAAGGAGGAGCAGCAAATTTACTATCTGTTAGCAACAAGTTGGGATACATTTTAACTTGTAGCTCAGTGTTTTCATTTTAACTGTTCCCAGCAGGCTTGTAATTGGTTCTGTCGAAGCTTCGCTGGTGTTCTTCTTCCCCTTCCTCAAAGACCTTTGAAGCCCGCCATGTGTTCATTATTGTGAAGATGGCTGGAGAAAGGCTATTTCTGGGGAAGCCCTGAGTCGTCCCGGGCTCGCTCAGAACTAGGCCCAGGAAAACGGAGGCATTGGTGTGTTCCGTGCCCTAATCAGGGGTCATTTTGGGGGGGACGCG
>NW_015167328.1:0-1505 GCF_001447785.1 Gekko japonicus
TCTGATCGCGTTTCCGGTGGACTTACATGCATCCGACACCCGTCTCCGCAGGTTGCGCAACAGCGCATGCGCACAAAGAGCGTTTGCTAGTGCAATCGCGCGGCGCGGCTTCTGTGCCGCGCTGCAGGATACCCCTCTGGTCGGCATCTCCCCCCTAACCATGGGACCTCGACTGGGACGTGTGCTCGGGGCAATTAGTCACGCCTCCCCCCCACAATATCCGGCCCGTGTGACCGGGGCCTAAATTATATTTAATTCAATTAGCCAGTGCCCCCTAAGAAATTCAAATGCCCCCCCACACACACCGTCTTTAAAAATCCTGGCATCGGGCCTGTCTGGAGCCCTCCTTCCTGAGCGAAGACAAAAATGCGTGAGCTGGAGGCTAAAAAAATTGCGAGCTAGCTTGCACTAAATCAGCTTAGAGGGAACTCCGACTGTCCCTGGGGCAATTAAAATGGCTCAGCAGTGACCCCTGTAACCATGTACAACTCTTTCCGTTGTAGCGGCTGCTATTTGCAGTGGCCTAGATCTCCAGCCACCGCCTGGAGGTTGCAAACCAAAGAGAGAGATCACGGGATGGAAGTAGAAAAGAGACAGACAACCGTGATGTATTGTGCCACAAAAGTCTCCAAAGACTAGAAATTTCTTTTTCCAATATTCAGTTTACTGGATGCCATTCAAACGCCATCAATGCCAACGGATCAGGCAGATCATCTCGTTTCGTATATAACTTTGTCAAAGTGAACAGCGTTGAAATACCTACATTTAATTACAAAAATATAGAATTCTATTGTTAGTATTAGCAGGGCTCTTTTTGTAGAAAAACCCCAGCAGGAACTCATTAGCATAATAGGCCACACCCAATAGCAGGAACTCATTAGCCTATTAGGCCACACCCCTGCTGACACAGCTCATTAGCATATTAGGCCGCACCCCCATGTTACCAGAAGAGTGGTCATCCAGCCACACCCACCTTTTGCTTCTTATTCTGTTTACCTTGTTTGTGGTCAAAACCCAGGGCCTTTTTTTGTAGCAGGAACTCCTTTGCATGTTAGGCCACACACCCCTAATGTAGCCAATCCTAATGAGTTCGTGCTGTTGGGTGTGGCCTATTATGCTAATGAGTTCCTGCTGGGCGTGGCCAACTTGGGAGCCAGCCGGAACTCCGTTCCTGTGCGTTCCTGCCCAAAAATAGACCTGAGTATTAGCAATAGCAAGAAAATAGCACAAGGCTGTACAAACAACTGACTGTTCTATAACATACTTACAATATTCATCCATTTAACAAACTCTCTGGTAGTATCTCATAGTGACACTCATCGGATCTAACTGACCTCGGGTCAGTCACAAGTTCTTTCAGAGCTGTTCTCTCAAGGGCAGTCCTCAAAAGAGCTCTCTCAGCTCCGCCTGCCTCACGGGGTGTCTGTTGTGGGGAGGGGGAGGGAAAGGAGTTTGTAAGCCGCTCTGAGACTCCTTCCGGTCGTGAAGGGCGGGGGATACATCCA
>NW_015167328.1:5137-7424 GCF_001447785.1 Gekko japonicus
GAAGCTCCTCCTGGAGGGGACCGGACAGAGGAAGCACACGTTGCATTCCTCTGCAGCCCTGGAAGGGGTTAAGCCCAGAGCCTTTTGCTAGGGAGGCCGCTTCTTTGCCGCGCCGCAGGATTGTCCCGTGATCGGCACCTCCCCCAACCATGGGACGTCGACGGGACGTCTGATCGCGCAGCCGCGCGTTATTTTGCTCCGGGGCAAACAGCCATGCTCCCCCCCCCACCCCCCCCCCCCCCGCATTTTCCTGCCTGTGTGACCGGGGCCAAAGTGTAATTCTGGGTATATGCGTTCGTGTCTGTATCTGAAATGCACACGAAAGCTTGTCCCCAGAATAAAACTTTGCTGGTGTTAAAAGGTGCCACTGGATCCAAACATTGTTCTGTTGCTTCAAACAAACACGGCGGCCCACCTCAATGTAACTACAAGAAAATGGTCACGAAGCCGCTGTGGTGATCCATTTGGGATTGAGGGGATGTGACCTGCTTGTGTTTTGTTTATTTTATTTACGTTATTCATAGTCCTTTCTCACTTGGACTCAAGGTGGATTACACAGAGTGATTCGATACAGTCGACAGGATGGGGTGTCCAGTGAACCATGCACTTGGGTTAGCGTTGCGGAGCAAACCAGAGGTCTAGAAAACAGGACTGAAGCAGGGCGTAAGTTTTAACACGACACATTAGATGATGCAGGATTCCACAATAGGCTCCTAGCTTCAGCGAGGTATGCCAGAGTCCCTAATAATTTTCCCACGCCACTTTGTGGATCATTTAGTCCAGGGCAACTCTGTTGCCTGCGTAGAAAAGCCCTTTGGAATAATTCAGTTTTACATAGAACAAAAGTTTGAGTCCAGTGACACCAAGACCAATAAAGCTTAATTTAAGGGATATGCTTTCGTGTTCATGCACGCTTCTTCAGGTCTGCGTCTGCAGAAGTGTGCGTGCCCATCAATGCGTCTACGCAGAATTAAACTTCGTCGTTCAGTTGCACAGTCGAGTCTGACTCTTCGCGACCCCACGGGCCACATCACGCCAGGCCTTCCTGTCTTCCGTCGTGCTCCGGAGTTTCCTTAATTTCATGTTCGTTGCATCGATGACACTGTCTCACCATCTCACCCTTTGCCGTCCCCTTTTTCTTTGACCATCTTTCCCAGCATCAGGGTCTTCTCCAGCGAGGGCTCCCTCCTCATTTGGGGACCAAAGTATTTGAGCTTCCGCTTCAGTCTCTGGCCTTCCTGGGAACAGTCAGGGTTGATCATGGATCCCTCACGGATCACTGCCTTGATGTGGCGAAGGGGTTTGCGTGGTTCGATGAGGCTGTGGGCTATGCCCTGGAGGGCCACCCAGGACGGACTGGCCACAGCAGAGAACTCAGACCAAGCGTGATCCCCTAGAGAAGGAAATGGAAACCCACTCCAGTATCTTTGCCAAGAAAACCCCATGGGCAGTAACAAAAGGCTAGAATTAAACTTAGTTGGTCTTAAAGGTGCCACTGGACTCAAACTTTGTCCTGGTGCCTCAGACGCACAAGCCTACCCACCTGGAACAATTCCTGTTTGTTTGTTGTTTTTTTAATCAGAGGTGACCAAGGTTGAACCTGGGACCTTCTGCACAGAAGGCAGAATTCAGGGCATTTAGGGGGGAAGGGTTTAACGCTGCCACCAGTGTTCCCTCTAAGCTGAGTTAGTGTGAGCTAGCTCACAGTTTTTTAGCTTCCAGCTCACAGTTTTTTGTCTTAGCTCAGGATGGATGGCTCCAGAGCAGGCTAATTTATGCAGGAGCCCAATCGCTTGCTCACAGCTTTAATGCCAGTAGCTCACAAAGTAGAATTTCTGCTCACAAGATTCCACAGCACGTTTGATCTAGCGTGCTTGCACACGGAAGCTTATCCCCAGAATTAAACTTGGTTGGTCTTCAAGGTGCCGCCAGACTCCAGCTTGGTTCTGCGACTCCAGACCAACACGGTGACCCGCCTGAATCAGTTTTGCATATTTTGCAGAAAGCCAGGAGAGCTGGAACCTCCCCGAGTGCCCTCAGACAGGCCGCTCCGTAAGGCGGGGGGCCACGACAAAAAAGGCCCATGTCCGGGCAGGCAGTTGTGGGTTCAGACCCAGCAAGGGCTTCATACCTTCAGCTAGTAGCCCAGTTCTCAAGTGATGGTTGCAGGGGAGTCGGGCAGTGTGTGAGAGAGGAATTGGGAGGGGGGTGTCATGCGCAGAGGGGGCGTCGTAGCGTGCGTTCCCAGCCTTTGACAGGGCGCATCATCCCGAACATGTTGCGGACC